>NC_053492.1:380285548-380585548 GCF_905171775.1 Rana temporaria | reverse complement strand
GGTCTCTTGCCTCTTTTCCATCCAGACTTTCTGCTCAGCTTCACAGAAAACAGCCAATCATAACAATTTGCATAACTTGATTCTGTCCTACTTAAGCCCAAACCAAATCCCCCCCCCCCCCCCCCCCACTGGCAAATAAAAAATTGTGCCTTGTCGGGGGACACCATAAGGATTAACTGCTCATTTTTGCCATGGGGAAAGAAAAATTTGAATTATCTGATCCTCCTTTCCTTCCAGCAACTAGTCCAGTCCCCACAGTGTTTGCACCCCCACGCTCCATAAGTCTAGGGTCCTGATGTCATCAAGACCAAAGCAGGGTCCATTGCCCTGCTCTGGACATGAGGACGCCGAGCGACAGTTCACCGCCAGATTGTGGGGGAGTGCTGCCCTCCAGGGGACGGAGGATCGAGTAAGCTGTTTTTCTCTTCTCCCCTAGACAAAATGAGCAATAAACATTTGCAGTGCGGATACAGCCCAACTGCAAGGGATTCAGTTGGCCTTTAAACTATACCTACCAGATACTAGCTAGCATCAGGACTAAGGGCACTTGAGAGGAGTACTGAAGCAGGAAGCTGAGATGTTTTCAGGAAGCTATGTGCCTACCTCTCCCAACCACTATATTCTGACTGTTTAGAGTCTGGTTAGAGGAGCACAGAGAGCCAGTGATGGTGTCATTAGGCTTAAAAAGGAATGATTGTGGAGGGAGCCAGAGACTTGATCTGTAGCTTCTTATCCAGTGATTTCCATGATTAATGCTTTTATTGCCATAGCCATACTGTAACCGTATTTGAATTGATTTAAAAACCAAAGCATAGTACTAAAAATAATAGAAAGAACTGGAAAAAATAAAAGTCGGATGGGCCTTTTCTGGCATGTTATTCAGCCTTCTCATTGACTTGCATTATCAGTGCAAACACAACCAGAAGCTTAAAAATGTTTACATTTCATTTTGACGTGAAGCTGGTGCTCTCGCTAGCACAGACGGACATTTACATTATAATTTTTGACAAAGACTTTTTATTCCTTTTACAGAAGCTTAAAATATGCTGTGAAACTACAACTTTAAGGGCCTTTTCACACCAAACGCAGTGAAATGCAGTTGGATGCATTTTGAACTGCATTCCAACTGCATAGATAGCCTAAACTCAAGGTAATACTGTGGGCATAGTTCACATCATTGTAGTGCAGTTCAGCGCAGTTAAAAAAAAAAAAAAAGTAAACCATGCTGCATTTTTCCGCACCACAAATGCAGGGAACGTGCTACAAGCGCATTTTTAAAACACCTTCAAAAACATCACACCTGCACCGCGTCCCTTTTAAGCTAAAAAAGCCAAGCCCAAAAATGTATAGAAAAATACACTGCAAACGGTGCTAAACGCAGCGCAAAATGCATTCAAGCGCATGTCAAGCGTGCTTCAAACGCACTTCAAATGCATGTAAACATGTAGTCAAAAACGCACAGTTGTGTGCAGTTTCTGGTGTGTGAATAAGCTTTAAGGCCTCATACACACTGCAAAAATAACAGCTATTTTACAGGTGTATGACTTTTTTTTTCTGCTTTTAAACGCCACTCTGTGTTAGCCCCTGAGGTTGATTTACTAAAGGCAAATATACTGTGTACTTCAAGTTAATTTGAAAAAGACGTTCCAAAGAGCTGTGTGTGCATGACGCTTTAGTAAAAGCCTTTTGTAATTTAGATCTGCTTTATCCACTTCAGCCCTGGAAGGACATACCCCCCCCTTAAAGACCAGGCCCTTTTTTTGTGATACGGCACTGCGTTAATGTAACCCAATATTGTGTGGGCATGCAACGCTGTACCCAAATAAAATTTATGTATTTTTTTCCCACAAATAGAGATTTCTTTTGGTGATATTTGATCACCTCTGCGGTTTTTATTTTTTGTGCTATAAACAAAAAAAGGCCAACAATTTTGAGAAAAACCCAATATTTTTTACTTTTTTGCTATATATATATATATATATATATATATATATATATATATATATATATATATATATATATATATATATATATATATATATATATATATAAAAAATGTATTTATCAATTTAGGCCAATATGTATTCTGCTACATATTTCTGATTAAAAAATCCCAATAAGCGTATCTACAAAATAGGTGATCATTTATTTTATTTTTTTTAGTTCACTAGTAATGGTGGTAATCGGCGTTTTATTTTTAGTTGTATTGCGGCAGACAGATCAGACACTTTTGACACTTCTTTTTGGGACCAGTGACAATATTACACTGATCAGAGCTAAAAATAGCCACTGATTACTGTATAAATGAAACTAGGCAGGAAAGGGGTTAATCAAGGGGTTAAATCAGAGTTCCACCCAAAAGTGGAACTTCCGCTGATTTGTCTCCTCCCTCCTCAGGTGCCACATTTGGCACCTTTCGTGGGGGAGCGGATACCTGTCTCCGGGAGTCCGAGCGTCACCGCTCGGCTCCCTCCTCCTCCCCTGCCACCAGGCCAGTAGGAGAGGAGCGGAGCCTCACTCATGAGCGTGAAGCTGTAAGGCTATGCTGCCGGGTTCCCTTACCCGCAATTGCGGCGGCATGCACCTGACAGCTGATGGAAACAGCTGACATCGCTGGACTCCAGGACAGGTTAATGTCCTATTATTAAAAGCCATCGGCTGCAGTATGTGTAGCTGCTGGCTTTTAATTTTTGCAGTGGTGGGCGGAACACGGCTTTAAGTGTATCCTAGGGAGGTGTTTCTAACTGTGGGGGGAGTGTACTGACTGGGAGTAGAGAGAGATCACTGTTCTTGATCACTTGGAACAGACAATCTCTAATCCCCTGTCAGAATGGTGATCTGCTTTGTTTACACTGGCAGATCCCTGTTCTGCCTCTCTGTGGAGCGATCGCTGGTGGGCAGCGGATATCGCGGCCGCTAGCCACATGCATCGACTCCAGCGATGTGGCACGCCTGCTATAGTTATCAAACGAACTGCCGTACCGGTATGGCGATTTGCGCATATATATCTGCAGCGGCTGGTCGGCAAGTAGTTAAGCCAAATCAGAAATAACATTTTGTAATGTGTAAGTAAATCTGCATTTCATAAACTATTCTTGTGACCAAATTAAAGTGGTTGTAAATCTCAGGAATGAAATATGAATAAAGCATATCTCTCTATAGTATGTACTTGTCTCAATCCAGAGCACTAAATGTCATATTTGTCTGCTGCTTCGTTCCTCTGCTATCAGCATGAATAATTTCTGACAATTTTTCCTGACACCAAGAAGAAAAAAGGTGACGGGAGGCATCTCCAGCTGATTGACGGCCTCAGCTCTGTTCCTGTGTGCTGTGTGGAGTGGGCGTGTCCCTTCCCTTCAATCAGCTCTCAGAGCTCTCCTTACTGAGCTTTGCAGAGTGTGTAACTTCAGCTCTCCACCCCCTTTTTTCTGAAATCTCAGACAAGCTTAATTCAGCTCTTAGAATGGATGTAGAGAAGAGAAGACTGCAGATAGTAGGAGGATTTGTTTCATCTCTGTGTATCACCTGAGGCCAATCACTTTACTGGGTATATGAAAGGGTTTACAACCACTTTAGGTTTACAAAATCTAGTTCACTAGTATACCCATGCAATACCACTTCCTCTGTACAAATATTATCCTTACTCTTGTTTGTATAGTTTCTCTATACAAATAAGGAAACTGTTCAGATCAGTCAGTGTTGCCATGGATCTTATAGTCTTGTGGTAGAGGTATTCTAGATTAATGTGATTTATAACTATGATGGCATTTCTGCCTAGGCTAATATTCTTTACTAGTGTCATGTGGGTGGTATGGCCTACTTCTGAGGTGACAAGTGATATCACACAATCATGTATTTGTAATGGCTGGTGTCACATCCACAGTCATTGTGGAGCACTGTCAGCATATTGTGTCACCTTCACATAGTAGGTAGGAATTTATAGACCAGAAGCCTAAGAAGAAAAAAAAAAAAGCACAACTTAACGCATAAAATAACTATCTTATGGCACAAGGAAGCATGACGCCAGTCTGTCTTTTAAAAAATCACGAGAATAATCGGGTTTATTTTGAATTTACATGTTTATATATAAAGAAATAAGACCTGTATTACCAGTAAACATGTCTGAGCACTGCACTTGATACACTGGAGCAAAAACATGATACTTGCTCACAGCATTAAGTCAGGTTTAATATTTTAAATGTAGCAGGGAATCTGGTTGCTTTGGGCTACAGCTCCATGTTAGCACTAGTTTTCTTTTGTTCCAGTTTATATTCAGTAAATCCTATACAGTAGGATGTAATTGGGTACACAGAAAATTTTATTAGAATGGATTTAATGCGAATTTCTGTAACAGTTTGGTAAATTCATTGTTGCTTGCTTTTGAAATTAAAACTATCCTTTATTTTTTACGCAGTAGTCCTTTTATGATATTATTGTAAAGTTTTATTTTTTTTATTTTTATTTTTTGGTTTATTGTATTAAATTGCTTGCAGTGTTTATATTTTCCTGATAATTTTTCACATACTGATTCAGTGGGTTTTGCCTCAAGTGAATTGAATGTGCGGGAGACAGTGCAGTTGGCATGCTGGCTGAATGTTTACTGTGACATAGTGCAAGTCCTATAGTGGGTATATTGTTTTAAATTCAATTCTACGCATAAAACTAGATTTTTTAAAAACAACCACATAAATTCCACCCAGTTAAAGTAAAAAAAAAAAGTAGAAAGAACTTTAGCATCTGATTGTGAACAATTAGTAGTTCATTTTAATCATGCTGTGTTTTTTTCCCCCCTTTCTTTTAAGGCGCTATGGCTTGTGGTCCCGGTTACGAATGTTTCTTATTGCACTAGTTGGCTTCTATATAGCCATTCCATTCCTTGTAAAGATATGTCCTGCAATACAAACTCAGCTGGTCTTTTTAAATTTAGGTAAGTTCTTTTTTGTGATTAATTACTGGAATTGGTTATTATAGCAGCTTCTGTATACTAAAATGTGCACATTAAGCACCAATTGAACACTAAAAACCACAATATGCATTCCACAGTCTGCTAAGAGCTAAACAGTAAGTTACTTAAAGAGGAGGTCCGGGGAAAAAAAATATTAAAAGCCAGCAGCTACACATACTGCAGCTACTGGCTTTTAATAAATTGACACTTACCTGTCCTGGAGTCCAGCGATGTCGGCAGTAAGGTTCCTGGCGTGAAGCCACCGCCATTGCGGTTAAGGGAATCCG
Organism: Rana temporaria; assembly: GCF_905171775.1. NCBI lineage: Eukaryota > Metazoa > Chordata > Amphibia > Anura > Ranidae > Rana > Rana temporaria. The sequence goes on along the minus strand of NC_053492.1, from coordinate 380,580,316 downwards.
TCAGTGTAGCCTTTCGGCTTCACGCCGGGATCCCTACTGCGCAAGCGCGAGGCCCGCTCCTCTCTCCTATTAGCCCGGTGGCCAGGGGAGGAGGAGGAGGGAGCCCCGCGGTGACGTCACGACATGCGGCCGGACTCCCGGGAGTGGGAAAGGATACCTGTCTTTAAATGGTATCCTATCCCCCCTCCCCCCAAAAGGTGCCAATTGTGGCACCGGAGGGGAGGAGGAATCCAATGAGCGGAAGTTCCACTTTAGGGTAAAGCTCTGCTTTAAGCAGGCCATAGATGATTTTCTTTCCATTCACCATGGGTGGGAGGATAGAAAATGACTCTATTCCCTCATGAGCACAGTCAGTGTTGATGGTGGAAAGCCTCCCGCTGCGCTATTCTGCCAGTGGGAGCCTTCCTGGCTAGCAGAATGCAATGGTTACTGCTAGTGGCTAAAAATCTGATGGATTGACTTGGGTACAATCAGCCTGCCCATACATGGATCAAAATTCGGACTGTCCCTTCTAAACCGGCCAAATTTTGCATGGCTGGCCATATGTATGGCTGGCTTTACTTTGATTAGTGGTGAAATGGCTCCCCAGCAGCATTCCAAAAATCAAAACCAAGCAGAAGGCTGCAGAGAAGGACTATAGCATTTTAAGCTTTTTTACAGACTGCAGTATATGATGTTGCGTTCCTTAATCTTCGGTTGGGCTTTAAATTAAATGGTGTATACATATTCATACAGTCAAACTGTAGTAAGAGGGGAGCATGGCCTGCATGCGAGAGGACGCTACTCAGAGCTCCCGCAGTTCCTTCTTGTTTGATCCTTCCCTCTCCATCTCACTTGCTCTATGCCGACCCCCACCGCTGTTTGTCGACTCCCAGGTACACCCAGACCTGTCACCGCCTCATCTGCAGCTGATAATGACCCGCAGGGGGGAAAAGGAAGCTGCAATCGCGGCGGCCCTGGAGATCCAAGATGAACAGAAGGATATTGGGGGTTAGTCCAATAAATCCACCAAACACCAGGGGAGGGAGTAGCCCAGGGACATGTTCTACACACAGAAGCTATCAGGTGCAGGCTGCTCCCTGCTACTCGATGCATCAGCTCCCCTGTGTGATCCTGAACTTGCTGACCAGGAGGAGCCTGGTGCCCTAATTGACACTGTGCCCTTGGATACTTCACTTATACCAACCCCAGATGTTTTTGGTATGCCCACCAATGAAACTGCACAACCTGCATGCAGTCCATGGCCCGACTCGCTCGGCGGGCCACCCCTCTACTAACCTCTTAAAATGGCGAATGTAGCAGCCAGACATTTGGTCTCCTGAAAAACGTTGGGGGAGTCAATGACCCACTGAAATGCACTATGATCTCCTCTTGCATCTAGAATCATCACCCAGCTATTAAAGGCCTCCAGGAGACACACCTGATACGAGACCAATGGCGGATCCAGGGGGGGCAACAGGGCAATTGCCCCCCCCCCGAGACAATCATGCCACATTGGCTTTTTTTGGCTCAAATTTTTTTAGAATTTTTTTTTAAACTGCTTTGCAGTGCCTGCAGCTGCCGCTGCCGAGTCTCTCACTCTCTCTGTCATCACCAGGGCCGATCTGGCGCAGCCCGGTAGGCTGCCTGTCCTGAGGCTGCTTTGAGCTGTAGCTGACTGCAGTGCTCCCCCTCTCTCCTGCGTGTATGACACCGGGCATCTCTCGCTGTGTGTGAGAGCTGGGTCTGTGTTCGGCTGTGCTGCCTGTGCTAGACCTGCTTGTGTGATAGTAGATGGAACACTGATTGAATCAGTGTTTTGTCTATCACACAAGCCCGTCTAGGGGGGACCTTGCTAGAGCACACTGCCCTGCCAAACACAGACCTAAAGCTCCTGTTTGTTCCATGACACACGTCGGGAGAGGAGATACCTGCTGTGTGTGATCGAGGCAATGCCATGGTGAGTGCCATGCACAGTGAGGCTTCATTCATATACCAAAATTTGGCTGCATTAATATACAAAAGTGGGGCTGCATTAATATACAAAAGTGGGGCTGCATTAATATACAAAAGTGGGGCTGCATTAATATACAAAAGTGGGGCTGCATTAATATACAAAAGTGGGACTGCATTCATATACAAAAGTGGGACTGCATTCATATACAAAAGTGGGACTGCATTCATATACAAAAGTGGGACTGCATTCATATACAAAAGTGGGACTGCATTCATATACAAAAGTGGGACTGAATTTATATACAAAAGTGGGACTGCATTTATATACAAAAGTGTGACTGAATTTATATATACAGTGTGACTGAATTTATATACAAAAGTGGGGCTGCATTTATATACAAAAGTGGGACTGAATTTATATACAAAAGTGGGGCTGCATTCATATACAAAAGTGGGACTGAATTAATATACAAAAGTGGGACTGCATTTATATACAAAAGTGGGACTGCATTTATATACAAAAGTGGGGCTGCATTTATATACAAAAGTGGGACTGCATTAATATACAAAAGTGGGGCTGTGTTCATATGTACAGTGAGGCTGCAATGATGGGCACTGATGAGGCTGCATTGATCTCTTGTACCATGTCTTCAGTCTCTGACCATCTCTTGTACCATGTCTCCAGTCTCTGACCATCCCTTGTACCATGACCATCCCTTGTACCACGTCTGCAGTCTCTGACCATCCCTTGTACCATGTCTGCAGTCTCTGACGATCCCTTGTACCATGTCTGCAGTCTCTGACGATCCCTTGTACCATGTCTGCAGTCTCTGACCATCTCTTGTACCATGTCTGCAGTCTCTGACCATCCCTTGTACCATGTCTGCAGTCTCTGACCATCTCTTGTACCATGTCTGCAGTCTCTGACCATCTCTTGTACCATGTCTGCAGTCTCTGACCATCTCTTGTACCATGTCTACAGTCTCTGACCATCTCTTGTACCATGTCTCCAGTCTCTGACCATCCCTTGTACCACGTCTGCAGTCTCTGACCATCCCTTGTACCATGTCTGCAGTCTCTGATGATCCCTTGTACCATGTCTGCAGTCTCTGACCATCTCTTGTACCATGTCTGCAGTCTCTGACCATCTCTTGTACCATGTCTGCAGTCTCTGACCATCCCTTGTACCATGTCTGCAGTCTCTGACCATCAATTGTACCATGTCTGCAGTCTCTGTCCATCTCTTGTACCATGTCTGCAGTCTCTGACCATCCCTTGTACCATGTCTGCAGTCTCTGACCATCCCTTGTACCATGTCTGCATTCTCTGACCATCTCTTGTACCACGTCTGCAGTCTCTGACCATCTCTTGTACCACGTCTGCAGTCTCTGACCATCTCTTGTACCATGTCTGCAGTCCCTAACAATCATCTACAAACTATGGGATAGATTTATGGCATTTTATATTTAAATATTTTTTACTAGTAATGGCGGCGATCATTGATTTTTTAGCGGTACTGCAACATTGCAGCGGACACACCGGACACCTAATTGAGTTCTGTAAGCAACACCTTATTTTCTGGCAGTGCCCCTCCCAAGACTAGACTCTGGATCCGCCCTTGTACGAGACACTACCAATCGTTTACACTACCCCTGGGTTGTAAAGGATTACCACTCCACTTATTCCATTTACTCTTGTGGGGTGAGTGTATTGGTGCACAAAGCTCTGGTATACCGGGAGCTGGACTAAATGGTGGACTCTTTAGGTCGCTTTGTTTTTCTACACTGTAAGTATTCCATTGTGGGAGGCTGTTGCCCTTTATGGACCTCCAGCATAGGTTCGCTCTACCGTATTCTATGTTCTACTATTATTTACAACTATCACATGCAGTTAAGGCACAGAGTGATGCAACGGATTGGTCGCTCTCAGGGACTTCTTGACCCATTGTGTAGTAGATGCAGACAAACACCCGGGGACCTTATTCATCTACTGTGGCGATGCACTAAGCTACATTGCTATTAGAGTGAAGTCCTTTTAAACTCTTAATAGAGTATTCCAGGTGAATGTCCCCTTAAACCCTATTTCAATGAAATTCTTGAAGAGGTGATACCCGATGAAGTGACCAGAGTGGCTTTCTCTAGGGCCCTATTTTAGACCCGGAAGATTATTCTGCTGTGCTGGAAGTCCACGACTCCCCCTTCGGTTAAAATGTGGGTGACTCCTATGGGGAACACGCTCCTTTTAGAAAGAGATATATACCTTCACAGGGGTTGACTCAACAAATTTGAAAAACTTTGGTCGCCTCCATGGCTTAATGTCCCTGGACTGGCACTTAGGGAGCTAGTCCTGATGAGGCTGCTGCAGTGTCCCACGGGCTAAATGTAGTCGGAGAGTATCCTAGAAACGTGGCAGTGGTGAAATAATAGGACATGTAGTCGTAGACTGGTCAATACATCTAATACCCAGTACCTGCCCTTCTGGATACATGGTTTGGGAAGGCTTAAGAGGGGTGCTATGTTTAACCATGTAAGCTGAAATTACAGCCTGCTAATGTACCTGATTTGCCTGAATTGTGAGTTGTTTACAGATATGTTCATTGATGTCATGATATGGAAAAAGTTATCTTATCTTGTCTTTTAACATCTCTGTACCTGGTAACATCTAAGTAAATGCCTCTGATTTAAAAAATAAAATAAAAAAAACAGTAGAATGAACACAAAATGAGACCAAATACATCTATAGCGTGTCCTGTTTGTGTGGCTGCTTGAATATCTTTATATACATCATAAAAAACTTGCTTTATCTATATTGTTCCCTTGTGGCTATACAGGATGCCATCCAGTGGGAATGAGGCATATCAGCAGCTGAGTTTTACCTTGCCACATAAATTATACATATTTACAATACATGCCTCTGATTTTAAGCTGGAATACCTGTCCTCTTGCCCCCTCCTTTCTCCTTCTCTCTGCTATGTAAAAAATACACTGCTGGTTGTCAACCTAAACCTTTGCGATAGCAAATTAAAAGCTGGAAGCTTAATGCATACATTCTGGGTCATGTTTGTAAGAGTGCTGATTCATACGATACTTCTCTGTGTGCAGCGTTCTACAGCAGTGACAATGCAGTAGGGAATAAAGGTGGGGCGTAGCATGAATTCCACTCAGCCTGGCAGGATATGTACTCCAATTATATGGTCTGTAAATGTTGACATATTTAGTTTAAGTAGTCTTCTGTGTTTAAATACATGCATGCTGAAAATCTGTGTATTGAAAGCTGTGTCTGAAGAACAAGGACATACATACATAAGGCTTGTTATATTTTCTGTCCTGCTTTGCTCTCCTGGAGGGCAGGAAGCTTTAGAAGAGATTATCCCTCGGGTTCCCTACTGCTTAACAAGCTTCCATGGTGGTCAGGCAACCTTTTCAAAGAGATGTGGCCATTTCAGTGGCAGACATAATGTCAATTAACACAATTTATATTTATTTATTAGAGATAATTATACAACACTGTCAATGTAAACAGCGCCTTTTTTATATATTGTCACATCAGTCCCTACCCTGAAGGAGCTTACAATCTAAGGTCCCTAACTCGCATTCATACATGCCTACATATACTAGGGCCAATTTAGACAGGAGACAATTAAAGTGGATGTAAACCCATTCTCATCCTTTCTAAACTACTGCCATAGTGCTGATCTATAAGGATATACTTGTCTCCTGCATGTATCCTTACCAGTCAAATGTCTCCCCTCTGTCTGTTATAAGAACTGAAAAACTGCAGATTCCATGGTTGGATTTGTTGTCTGGAGCTCGGTGGGTGAAGTCGTGATGTCAGACTCCCCTTGTCAACATGCTTTTTTTCCTGTGTATTCCTTACACTAAATTCTGCTATGATCACTAACATCCAGTCAAAATCCAGAAAAGTAACCACACGACTTCAGAAAAGGAGTGGGGGTGGGAATTAAAAAATAATGCCTGTCTCCAGTAGGGCTGCTCATCTTCACCGGTTTCACGATTCGATGCGATTACGATTATCAAGTCCACGATTCGATTCCGCGATGCATCACGATTGCAGCGCAAGTGCGCATGGCTCTCCCCCCAAAAAATTAAAGGAGATGATCAGAGACTGCAGACATGCTACAGGAGATGATCAGAGACTGCAGACATGCTACAGAAGATGATCAGAGAATGCAGACATGCTACATGAGATGATCAGTGAATGCTGACATGCTACAGGAGATGATCAGAGACTGCAGACATGCTACAGAAGATGATCAGAGACCGCAGACATGCTACAGAAGATGATCAGAGACTGCAGACATGCTACAGAAGATGATCAGAGACTGCAGACATGCTACAGAAGATGATCAGAGACTGCAGACATGCTACAGAAGATGATCAGAGACTGCAGACATGCTACAGGAGATGATCAGAGAATGCAGACATGCTACAGGCGATGATCAGAGACTGCAGATATGCTACAGGCGATGATCAGAGACTGCAGACATAATACAGGCGATGATCAGAGACTGCAGACATAGTACAGGAGATGATCAGGAAGAGCGACATTTATTGCTTTTCAAAGTGTTGTCAGTGAGAGCCCCTCACCCCGGTACCTGTAGAGCTTACCTTACCTTTTAAATTTATTTATGAGCCGTTTTTAATTACAGGATACTTCACACTCACTGACAAATATTTCACAATAATGAACAATGTGTCCTACTTTATTTGACTTCCACGGAAAGATAAAACATGCATATTACAGTTTTATTTTTTATTTTTCCAGAATAGTCTTTATTGAGAGTAAATAACAATACAATAGGATATACAGTACGCACAGTAAGTAGGTGATACAACAAAGTGAAGTTTGCAAATATTACAGTTTTATGAAACATATGTGTCACATCGTTTTCAATTTTCTATACAGGTTTGCCTTAGGCAAAAAAACAGCATGTGTTACATTCTAGAATTCCCTTTACCAAGTGGAAAAATAACATTGAAAAAAAAAACTGAAAACCTTGAGCAACACTAAAAAAAAAAAAAAAAAAAACTCCTGCTCTTATAGCCATTAAAGGCTTAGCTCTGAGCCTCTGACCCAATACAAAGTGACTTTGGGGTGTGCATAAGAGGAACCGGTCACCAATGGATTTTTGTAAGTGAGAGCCCCTCACCCCGGTACCTGTAGAGCGGGGAGCCCGGTTGTCAGTGAAGTGTACATACACAGGCTGCGCTCCTCCTGCCTCCATCCCTCTCCTCTCCTCCTCAGATCATCCGGTACGGCCCTCTCCATTCTCGGAAACTCCATCCAGGGATCACAGGGGGCGGGAACACGTGACGTCAGGACAGGAGGACTAGAGCGTGTACAGGCGGACACGCCCACATCCACGCCTATCCAGACCTCTGAGCAGAGTAGGCGCCGTCCAATCAGGTCCTGTGGGAGGAGCTGTGCGAGTCATTCAATCACTGCCCACTGACGTGAGAGCTCAGAGCAAAGAGGCGGGCCGGGCAGTCACATGAGCAGTCACAAACACTAGGAAGATAGGTAACGGCTGCACGGAGCGCTCTCCCGGGAGGGGGCGGGGCTAAACATCGATTATTACGATCGCATGCATCGAGGACACCCGAATCGCGATGCAGAGATTAAATTTGACACCCCTAGTCTCCAGGCTAGTGCATAAGATATGTAAAAAAACTGTCACTCACATCAAGGGGGCGGAACGGACTAAGGTTTCTCTCTGTAAGTCCGTTTTATTTCACTGAACAATAACAGAGGATTGCTCAGAGCTGGATTAACTCTGTGTGGCAAGACTAGGCACAGATGATAGGAAATATTATACTGTACATTGTGACATAAAAAAAAAAAAAATTGGGTTTACATCCACTTTAACCTACCAGCATGTCTTTGGAGTGTGGGAGGAAACCCGTTTATTTCTTTGGGTTACAACTTTGCTCAGGATACTATAAAACCTGACAAACGCAGATTTCTACAGTAAGATTAGGGACACACCAGTAAATTTGCCATTTTGCTACAATTACCATACATCATCTTTATTTGATTTTGCCATGTCTGTATGTGGAAACCTGCCAGGACAGACTTATGGCCAATGATATACACACACGTATCTATATATTCTGTTCTAGTGATGCATAGTGCATGTCCCTACAGGTTTCTCAAATTCCTACTGGTTGAACATACTTTTGCACTTTTACATTATGTAAATTTCTTGATTGTAGCAATTTACTTGTAATGCTTATCTTCCCTGTCTAACAAGTGAGGTGCCTCCATGGCTTTGGGCCTTCTGTCAATGTGGTCACAGCCAGGGGTCAAGTCCTAGGGGAAAAAGTGTGGGAACTCCCACCCAAGATCCACTCCCCCACCTAAAAAAAAAATGATATGCTCATATGCATATATATTTCACAGAAAATACAGTGCAACATTTATTGTAAAGTGCCAGTTTACAAAAACAAAATAAGTTAACTTGTCAAACTAACAGAAAAATCACACACACATCGGGGTACTCTGTGCTGGCCTGGCTGGTCTCGGGGTGCTGGCCTGGCTGGTCTCAGGGTGCTGGCCTGGCTGGTCTCTGGGTGCTGGCCTGGCTGGTCTTGGGGTGCTGGCCTGGCTGGTCTCGGGGTGCTGGCCTGGCTGGCCTCAGGGTACTTGGTACTGGCCTGGCTGGTCTCGGGGTGCTGTACCCCCCCATGTCCACCTCTGTACATCCCCATGTCCACCTCTGCTACATCTCCGGCATTTCCTGTCCTCTGTTTAATGCTTCCTTACCGTCTCTCGCTCTCCCTGCTGTACAAGAGAGCGAGAGACAGCTGGGCTCTCCCTGCACTGTCAGGGTTTCACATAGCCGCTGCGCTACCACCCTGCGATGTCAGTGATGCATACGTGGGACTTGGAGGACAAGCGTTGCCACGGCTGCCCGACACCCCCCCCCCAGTGTGTAACACCCGGGGGGAAGTGCCCCGCCCCCTAGTTAGTACGCCACTGCAGAGGCTGCCTAAGTCATGCAAAGGGAACAACGTTCCTGCTGTGAAAAAGTGCAGGGACGCAGTTCCCATGCGTTCCCGCAGGACTCGAGCCCTGGTCACAACTGATATTGGGCCCAAGTGAAAAAGAGAAGTTTAAAGTGATACTAAAGTCTCTTTTAAAAAAATAAATAACAAACGTGTCATACTTGCCTACTCAGTGGTTTTGCACAGAGCAGCCCAGATCCTCCTCGTCTCGGATCCCTTGCTGGCGCTCGTGGTCCCTTCCTCCTGCCAAGTGCCCACACACAGCTTGCTATGGAAGCAGCCAATGCCGCAGCTCTGTGTGTCCATTCAGACATGGAGCCCCGCCCCTCTTTTTCCTTATTGGCTCACTGACTTTGGCTCCCACTGTCAATCAATCAGGAGGGAGAGTCCTGGACAGCCTAGACTCATGCAACATTGCTGGAATGAGATGGGGCTCAGGTAAGTATTAGGGGGTTTGCTGCACACAGGTTTTTATCTTAAAGCGGAGCTCCACCCAAAAGAGGAAGCTCTGCTTGTTCGCACCCTCACCCCTCCACTGCCACATTTGGCACTTTTTGGGGTGGAGGAGGGATGAGGGAGCAGGTACCTGGTTTTGACACTCCCACCTTCTGGTAAGATCACTGCACGTTGATCTAGGTCATGTCCAGCCCCTCCTCCTTCCACCCACTGCCTTCTGGGACCTGTGTGTGTCCGAGAAGATGACGGGACCATTCAGAAAGTGCAGCGCGACTCGCGCATGCGCATTAGGTTACTGGCTGTGAAGCCTGAAGGCTTCATTGCCGGTTTTCCTTAATTGCAATGCCAGTGTCTACACCCGAAAACGATGGACAAATTAGCTTGTGTGTTGACATCGCAGGATCCCTGGACAGGTAAGTGTCCTTATCTTAAAAGTTAGTAGCTGCTGAATTTTATTTAAATTTTTTTTATAGGCACTCTGTTTTACTGCATAGAATGCATTAATCTTCTGACTTTAGAACAACTTTAACTGTGCACTTTTTGTTGTAACACATAATGAAGAACATGAATTAGTATTTTTGGTCCCGCAGTATCTTGCTTTTTGTCTTTTTTGTTTGTTTTTGTCAGGTTGCATGTTCCTTAAGTTGGCCATACACTAGTAACGTTAAATTTGAAATGTTTAATTTCTGTCTTTATCTCCTGCATCCTGCGTTGCAATGACCACGTCTGATGTATGATCAGGATCAGAACGTTTATCTTCTGTTATGATGTTCTAGCACACAGCAGAACTAAAGGGTGTGGTGACCATAGTAAAACAGACCTAACACCACACCTAGGAATGTCCTGGAATTGTCTCATCTTTTTTTATTGACCTCTAAAACTAATTTGGTCAAATTACAATTTAAGCCAGTAAATGTGCTTATTTTTTATTTCCACCTTCCATTAAAGCATATCTATGGTCAAAATATAAAATCATATATTCATGCAATGGCATTTCAATTCATTCTAGTTTACTCCTATTAGTCTGAATGATCTTGACATTTGTAAATGTAGTTTGTGAAGATTCCCACACATTTACTTCTTAGAATTCTATGACATGCCTTCACTATACACTGTGAGTAGGCACTGCTGTATCACAGAATTCATAGAGCCTGCCTTCTGAGCTACAGGGGTGCTGAGGGCAAACTCAGTACAAGTGTCTTGTCACATTCAGCTCCCCGTCAGATTGCTCCAGAAGTGACGTTCCGTCGCCGCCATCTTGCTACACCCCACACAGTAATGATAGAGTGTGTTACACCCACCAAAGTTTCAGTTATTTTCAACACAAAACGGAGCTTATATGCTTAAAAACTCAAAAACTCAATTTTTAACCTTAGATTGGGCCTAATTACGGGAAGCAGAATCGGGTGTTTTGGTTAAAATCAATGCAGTACTTACCTTTTTTGAGATAGATGTTCTCCCGCCGCTTCCGCGTATGGGCTGCAAGACTGGGCGTTCCTACTTGATTGACAGCCTTCCGACCGTCGCATACAGCGCGTCACCAGTTTCCGAAAGTAGCCGAACGTCGGTGCGCAGGTGCCGTATAGTGCCGCACCGACGTTCGGCAACTTGTGACGCGCTGTATGCGACCGTCGGAAGGCTGTCAATCAAATAGGAACGCCCAGTCGCGAAGACCATACCCCGGAAGCGGCGGGAGAACATCTATCTCAAAAAAGGTAAGTACTGCATTGATTTTAACCAAAACACCCGATTCTGCTTCCCGTAATTAGGCCCAATCTAAGGTTAAAAAATGTTTTTCGGGTGAACTCCCGCTTTAAATACAGTATTTGGAAATCAGACGGACTGTTTAGATGTTTAAATTTTAAAAGCAGCAGCAAACCTGCCGACCTTAAATTGGTTCCTAATGTACAAAACACCTCTGATTTTCACATTTAACATGTAAACAGTCAGTCGGATTTACAAATGCTGTATTTAAGCATATAAGCTCAGTTTTGTGTTGAAAATAACGGTGAAATCTAAAACTCCGGTGGGTGTAATAAGATGTCCGCTTGCCCCCTTCACACGCTATCATTACTGTGCAGGAGTGTGGGGTGTAGCAAGATGGTGGTGACGGAACGTCACTTCCGGAGCAATCTGTGATGGTGAGCCGAATGTGACACGACACAGGAATCAGTTTGCAGGCAGCAAGGTATTATGGGATATGTAGTGCTTAGAAATGGAAAGTAAACCACAGAGGAGAAGCTGAATATCATGCAGGGAATCTAGGAAGTTGTGGAAAGTAATGGCCAGCAAACAGGCAGCACTTACAAGGTAAAAGGAGATTTTTCAAGTAATCTTTTATTAGATTGTCAAAAATAACTTTTGTCTGTGTTGCGATTACAGTGCTGATGGTAAAAAAAATAACAGTGTATGCTGTGACCATAGATCTCTAATGTTTTATCATAGCTCCCAATTGTCTCTGAGATTTTATATATATATATTTATATATAATACCGTATATATATAATATATAAATGTGTGTGTATATGTAATAAAAAAGCATTTGTGGGTTTAACCAATTTTTTTTTTTTAATTAATTAATTTTATTTTGGCACAATTCTCCTTTAAGGGGGGCGTGTCCTATAAAAATAAAATGTATGGGCAGCGCTTAAAAAATTGTACTGCTACAAATTCATATATGTATAGTGTGAAATTACCTATTATAGGGCGTGTCCTATGCCTACATACTTTTGCTAATAGGTGTCCCTCATTCCCATCTTAAAAAGTTGGGAGGTATGGTTTTATCTACCTTTTGTGTCAGGCCCTACCTGCAAATCTCATGTTATGGTTAAAGTGGACCTCCAGCCCAAATGTATTTCTAGTTTTAGACTAAGGCTGCATTCACACCTAGGCGACAAAATGCCTGAAGCGCGATGCTCGTGCCGCTGGAGGGGCGAATTTCCATTGATGTCTATGAGATGGTTCACATCTCATGCCGAACGCCGAAACGCCGTACGCCTGCCGCCTGAAAACAAGTCCCGGACCCTTTTTTTCAGGCGGCATTGGCGTTCGGGCATAGGCATCAATGGAAATTCTTTGTAAAAAAAAAAAAGGAAACAAATCGCGGCAAAATATGCCACGTACGCGGCGTTACAATGTGAATGCAGCCTAAGTGTGGAAGGGTTAGAAACCTATTTCTCTTGGTGTTCCTACTTGAAAGATTTTTCCTCACTTCCTGTCCTGGGGACAAAACAAATAGGTAGAAGAAATCTCCCAGAAGTAGTAGAATACACCTTTCACAAGAGTTTTATGTAAACATTTATTTTACTGATGTTTCTTGAATAAATAACTGGTTTACATTGGATTTAGTATGTTCCTGAGATTCAGCATTAAAGTGGTTTGTAAACGATCACCTTGTAAAACAACCCATCCAGTTTAAAATAGAAATGAAGGGCAAAACATTTGTGTATACATATAAAAAAACAACTTCTAAATACCTTTTTTACCATTTTTTTTATAAGTGATCACATCACTCTTTTCTTAGCCACATAAGAGCTGGGGGAGGAGTAGCAACAGTATGCTGATCTTCCCAGGGAATGGCTGGAGGGTGTGCCAGTACAGCCAGAGAATGGACCACAGTGTGTTCTCATGCTTAGCGTGGTCAGTTTTTAATAGAAAAGCAGAGAGACTGGCAGGATCACCAGGGATTTCACACAAAGGAAGTGATACAAAGAGAACAGGATACTTTTTCATACAAGTAGATGGTACAGCAGGCACATATCAGAAATATGAAGTGTTGGGGTAACAAACATTTTAAAATACTTTTCCGAAAATGACAAAAAAATAACTTTTTTTAGTGGACTTTAGTGGTATTGCGGGTAATACTGTTTTTATCTAATAATGAAGATGTCTCTTTAGTGACCTCATTTAGGTAGAACTCCTTGATTTCTAAATGTGCCCGATATTACCTTTGTTCCTTTTTTATATAGTTTCAGAAGGCATTATTTAACTGGCGTTTAACCCACAGTGTTTCATTAACATCCTTCAGTTCGAGGGAACCCGGCAGAAAATTGTCAGTCGAACAGCAAGCTGCATCCATTCAGATGAATTGTCTGTTCAGGTATTTTAAAGGTCAGCAGAGCCGGCTGTCAAAATACAATAGCAGAAATGGGAGAATTTTCCATCCATGCTGTAAAGCTGCAGGCCAAAAAACAAATTCTATGGCCTACTTTTGTGAGTGAAAACTAGCACTACAACGTGTAAAGTGTTTATGTTGCCCATGCCAACCAATCTTGCTTTCCCTTTAGACACTTTTTTCAGAGTATGATGTCTATTAGCTGTGTGTTTCACAGAAATTGGTTGTGTAGAATGATTTTGCTGTATGGTTACAGTAATGTCCTCCATGTCTTTCAGTGAGGTTTCCATATTTTATTGACCTAAAAAGGCCTCATGATCAAGGGTTAAACCACACCTGCAATTTTTACTTGGAACCAGAAGAAGATGAAGCTATTGGTGTCTGGTAAGTTGTGTTTTTTATTATGTCTTTGATCTGTATTCTGTTCAGTGTAGGACAAGGCTTCCATGCATGGGAAGAGGTGAAGCCACAGAAGAAATGGCAGCCCCTACAGTGATAGAAAATACATAGTGATAATCACTACAGGAACGTTACTTTCATTGTTTAGTACATCTAGCTGCACTTGCAGATACATTTTGTTTGCGTTGTATACCAAAAGATAAATCTTAGCTGAATTCTTATTATTTGACAAATACAAAATTCAAAAACATTTTTTCCGATACGGCTAAAAGAGGCTACTTAATGTCAAACACAATTTTCCATTTAAAATGAGGGTTCCTTAAAATTTAACTAAAGGCAAAACATTTTTGTTTTCATTGCTGTCTGTGTCCCCATAGGGATATTTACCCGCTCTATTTGTCATTGTTACCGTTATCAGTAAAAGTAAAAGAAAATCCCGAAGTTTGGGTTGTCACTGGATGAGCGGAAATCTCCCAATGGGCACACTAGTTCTGCTAGTTCTTTGTTTATATTTTCTTGTGATTCACACGCCAGCTGCTGCCTAGGGTCAGGGGTGGGGAGACATTAGCGCGGTTTTTGTTTTGTGTACACTAGTTCTGCTGACACCTACAGATTCCTTCACTTTGGAGGGATTTTCTCTCACCTCCTGTTTTGGCTATGGGTTCACGAAGTGAAGGGAAATCTCCCAAATGGAACCTGACAGGGGTATAAAAACGTACTCTCTATCCATAATTTAGTTCTTCTTTAAGGTCTGCGTGTGCTTCTTTTCTCAGATGTATATAATAAAAAAACAGCAGACATATATATATATATATATATATATATATATATATATATATATATATATATATATATATATATATATATATATATATAATTATAATTAATATTATTATTATTATAATTATTATTATTTGTTTTTTGTTTTTTTTTGTGTACCAAATGAAATTCGGATATGTCCTCAGAAATGTTTTTTTCAATTATTAAGGTAGGCTAACTAGTCATAAAGTTATAGTCAAGCTAATGGAAGCTCATAACGTTGGCCTGGGCATCTAGTCTTTAAAGTGTATCTAGAATCAAAACCAAAAATGTTATATATTGCAGCATACTAGTCGTAGTGAGGTGGCTGCATTTGTTTCCTTTTTTTTCAAGCTTCTTTTTCACCTGGTAATACTGCAAATAAAACATTTGTTCTAGGGTGGTTCAATGGAGGCAGCCATGGTTTTTACCCTAGCCTACTCTCCCTAGAGAACACAAATATGTGAATATCTCTTCATCTCTGTTACATGAAGGGCAGAGAAATTGGTAGATTACAAAAGATAGTAAGGAATGAAGATATTCTTCTGTGCATCTCAAAGGAGATGACAAGGACACAGCATTTCTGGCAAGATATACAGGTATTTTCTGTACTTGCTGAAAATGTTCCTGAAAACAAATGCAGCCATTACATTGAAGGACTGTGAGCTGCAATATATTGCATTTATGTTCTTGGGTTTTGTTTTTCTTTAAAAGAGAAGTATGGGTTTTAAAAAAAACCTCGGTGGATGCATCTGTTCCCTACAGTTTCTAAGACTGAAACTGAGCGAACAAAGACTGCTGATCCCTCAGTTATTGGTCTTCGGTGAGCAGAGAGCTGGAGCACTGAGCTCTGCAGGGGGTGAGAGCAGATGGCTCAGTCTCCCAACGGTTCGCTGAGAGGCTGGGCCAGATGCCGGTCCAGGCACCTGGGTGACTTTACATTCGGGATCGATCCAATGCCTGGATCAGCGGAGTGGTGTCAGCCAGAAGCAGGCTCTAGCCCGATGTCGGCTGAAAGTGGGTCACAGGTGTGCAGAACGGATTGCACTCCTGTGATCCCCAGAAGTATAGCCACAATCGCTTTGGCTATACTTCTCCTTTAATGACCTAAAGGGACAAAAAGATTAGGTCCCCTAGGTAATTCTATTGAACACATACACCTTAGAGTGGTAGTCCATGCAGTTTAATGGCTATTGTACCATAAAGCTTTAAGTAGATTTTCTGTTATAACTGCAAGCATAAAATAAACTTTTCTGAGACCTTTGTTAAAATTAGCATCACAGTATTCGAAATATTAGGAGACAGCACACTGATAAAATTAGGTTATGTCATTGTAATGTACTGGGATTTTGTAGAGATTGTGACATTGATTCTACTTGTTAGTATAACCCCCTGGAAATATCATGGTTACTGCAGAGCTTAGCAGTTGTTACAGAAAGCTTTCCTTTTTGACTTTTATAGCTTTTTATAAGCGTTTTTGCATGTCTCATCTATGAAAAAATTGAATGCTTGAAAGTGCTTGTTATATGTTGGTAAATATATTTTGAGCACCAATTTTTCCATTACCTTTGGAGAAAAGGTTAAGTTCAAAGCATCCACCTCTGAACTATGTTGAGTAGCGGATTTCAAGTCCTGGCTCCCTTCCAGTACTGACTGGAGACTGCTGGTATCTATAGCTGTAGCTGTCGGTGACATAACTGGCTAATCTGATGGATTTTTTCGTCGGATATGCGATGAAGCTGACTTTCATCAGTCTTGCCTACACATCATCGGTCAAAAATCTGACTGTGACGTAAAACACTACGACGTAGAAAAATGAAGTTCAATGCTTCCGAGCATGCGTCGACTTGATTCTGAGCATGCGTGGATTTTTGACCGATGGACTTCAACACAGACAATCGTTTTATTTATCCATAGGATAATTTTAAAACATGTTCTATTTTTTTCACCGATGGAAAACAAACCGATGGGGTCCACACACGATCGGTTTGTCCGATGAAAACAGACCGATGGACAGTTTTCAGTTTTCATCAGACAAACCGATCGTGTGTACAGGGCTTTATGCTTCCTTTAACCACTTAAGACCCTTTTTGCGATTCGGCACTGCAGCGCTTTAACTGACAATTGCGCGGTCGTGCGACGTGGCGCCCAAACAAAATTGGCGTCCTTTTTTTCCCCCACAAATAGAGCTTTCTTTTGGTGGTATTTGATCACCTCTGCGGTTTTTATTTTTTGCGCTATAAACAAAAACAGAGCGACAATTTTGAAAAAAAAATCAATATTTTTTACTTTTTGCTATAATAAATATCCCCCAAAAATATATAAACAAAACTTTTTTTTCCCTCAGTTTAGGCCGATACGTATTCTTCTACCTATTTTTGGTATAAAAAAAAAATGCAATAATCTTCTATCGTTTGGTTTGCGCAAAATTTATAGCGTTTACAAAGTAGGGGATAGTTTTATTGCATTTTTATTAATAATTTTTTTTTTTTACTACTGGCGGTGATCAGCGATTTTTTTCGTGACTGCGACATTATGGCAGACACATCGGACAATTTTGACACATTTTTGGGACCATTGTAATTTTCACAGCAAAAAGTGCTATAAAAATGCATTGTTTACTGTGAAAATTACAATTGCAGTTTGGGAGTTAACCACTAGGGGGCGCTGAAGGGGTTGAGTGTGACCTCATATGTGTTTCTAACTGTAGGGGGGCGGGGCTGGATGTGTGACGTCATTGATCGCCTTTCCCTATTTCAGGGAACAGACGATCAATGACAGCGCCACTGTGAAGAACGGGGAAGGTGTGTTTACACACACCTCTCCCCGTTCTTCAGCTCCTGTGAACTATCGCGGGACTCCGGCGGCGATCGGGTCCGCGGGTCCCTCGGCCGCGGAGCTTCGACTGGGCATTTAACAATCACGTACAGGTACATGATTGTGCCCAGCCGTGCCATTCTGCTGACGTAATGCACTAAAACGCACCAAAAAAGGGCGCGTGGACTATTTTTGGCAAGGTGCGTTGAGATGCCGTTCAGAATAAATTGCATTGCATACAACATGTAGTGTAAATGGATCTTCAACTAAACACGTGGACTGATTTTTAAAATCCACTAGATTAAGTGTCTGATATCACACAAAGAGTTCTTATTAAAAATGGTTGGAACAAAACACCATTCACCTTCATTCACTGCAATCATTATTGTAATCATTCTGAGCAATTTGCCCCAATATACGGACTGCTTTCCTTTCCATGGAATTTATGAACATACGGCATCCTATTTTTGGAATGACTCTACTGAGCTCTTGTTGTTACAGGCACACCGTTCCTGCAGTGCTTTGGAAAGATGCTCAGGGAAAGGACCTGGCGTGGTACGAGGAAGTGATGTCTACAAACTATCCTGTCATTCTTTACTTACATGGGAATGCAGGCACAAGGTGAGCACTTCTTCTTTGCACAATTTGAAAAAAATAAAAATTTCAGAGGATCATTAACCTCCCTGGCGGTATGATTATTTCCGATTCTGGGTGCTGAAAGCGGTACCATTATTTGCAAGGAAATTTGGCGTTTTATACTGTAGGCCTGTAATTTTTAGGAATAACTCACTTAAATCTGACCAAACAAGAGTCTAGTAGGCATCCCGGGTGTGAATTTTTTTTAAAACAAAATTATAATATAATAAATAATTTTAAATAATTCTAACAAATAATAATATAATTATAATAAAAATGATTCAATAATGTAATCAACTCAAAATCACTGAAATTTGCTCAGTTGCAGAATTGTCGCTGTCATTACTTTTATTTTTTTATGACGAATTTCCCCACAAATCGCTATCGCATAATTCTGCAAGTGATTATAATTTATTATCGCTGTGTTCTAGTTGCTCTAAAACCGTTTTTGACATAAAGGGACACTTTTGGTTGCTATGGACAATCTACAGTTTGCAGGCAGAAAGAACAGTTTTTATTATATAAAAGAACATGTAGGACACTGGGCAGACCACTAGGGACAAGGGGGGGGTGTATTTTTTACATACAGTACTGTAATCTATAAGATTACAGTATACTGTATGTAAGGTGTTTTGTTTACCTTTTTGAATTTGGCGCCGTTCTCCGCCCCCGTGCGTCGTAACGTCGCAGGGAACGGAGATCAGCGGCACACAGGCACTGTGTGAATCGAGCGAGCACCCGCTCGCTCACACAGCGCGGTGGCATCGCTGGATCCAGGGACAAGGTAAGTAAACCCTGCCTATGGATGCTGCGTGGCGAGCCCGAATCTGACTCGGGGTTACCAATCGCAGCAAAAAAATTTAACCCCGAGTCAGACTCGGGAATACCACCAGGGGGGTTAAATAGTTATTTTATGTTCAAAGGGGGGACAGTAATCAGTTCTGACATATGACATGACCAGTGTTGTAAGTAACGGCGTTTAAATAAACGCCGTTACCCAACGATGGGCCTCTTGAGGGTAACGAGTAATCTACCAGATTACTCTTTCCCTCTCGGCAACCCAGTTCCCATTACTTGGGCGGCGTTACCGAAATTACATTGAGCGCGCGGGGGGGGGGGGGGCAGTCAGGGCAGACTCTGACTCAGAGGGGGTCATGTGATATGTCACTGTCCCTCTGTCAGGGGGATGTGGCCACAGGCCTGTGCTGGCCTGTGATTCGTTCACATCGTCGGCGGCCGGGTCATGTGGCCAGTGCTGGCCTGTCTCCTTGATCGTCGGACCCGTGGGTGGCGCTGGCGTATGCATGTGCCTGGAGTCTGCCGCCCTCCTGCAGTGTGTCACGAGGGAGTGAGTCTGGCTCACCTCCTCGCCTCAGCCGACAGCCACCAACATCTCCCCCGCAGAGGCTCCGCTCCACCACCTGTCCGGATAGGATAGTCAGCCACCTGAGAGCACCAGCAGTGCACCGACCGTGGCCCTGCGCAGGTGAGGAGCGGCATCGAATTGGAACTGGTCAGTGTGTGTGAGGGGGGGGGGGGGGAAGAGCGGCCTAGTCTAGGGCTGGGGCTGGGCATGTGGAGCGGAGGTAGAGTAGTGAGTGAGTGACACTCACACACTGGCTGGAGTGGCTGCACACTGAATCTGATATTATTGATGATGTACAGTATTGCTGGCGCTGCCTGGGCAGTGGGCAGTTGGGCACTGTGGGCAGGTGGAGTTGATATAATTAATTATACACAGTATTGCATTTGCTGGGCCTGCCTGGGCATGTGGAGCGGTCCGATGGAGTGTCAGTGACACTCCACCGGACCGCTCCACATGCCCAGGCAGGCCCAGCAAATGCAATTCTGTGTACAATTATTAATATCATCATCACACTCCACCTGCCCAGCAATACTGTACAATATCAGATTCAGCGTGCAGTGTGACACAGTGTCATACTGCACACTGAATCTGATATTGTAGAGTATTGCTGGGCAGGTGGAGTGTGATGATGATATTAATAATTGTACACAGTATTGCATTTGCTGGGCCTGCCTGGGCATGTGGAGCGGTCATAGTTTGCTGAGTAACTAATTACTTTGTAGTAACTGAGTAGCTAACTCAATTACTTTTTCGGACAAGTAATTTGTAACTGTAACTAATTACTTTTTTAAAGGAAGATGAGTAACACTGGACAAGACAGGAACAATTAGGCAGATGAGATACATTTTCTCTAAGATCACACCATGACTCCTAACCCATGATTGCTGTATGGCCTGTACATGACTAGCTCTTAGTTGTGATATATGTAAAACAACAATTCCAAGTACAACAGTAGATCTATGATATACTTTTGGCCAGATTTTTACAGTTGCCAACCCTACATTTGGAGGTGCAAAGGGTTCCAAAGCCTTTGCTAAAAGATTGTCAGCCTGACTTAATTATTGGCCCTTATGTTCTGTTGTTAACTTTACCTAAAAGAGAAGTTTGGCCATACTTCTGTTCTGGGTAACAGGAGTGCACTTTTCTTATTTCTGCTATAGTCTGCTGTTGACTGATGTCACAGATAATGTTGTGATCCATTCAGATCCCTTAACAGCAGCTGGCTCTGCCTCTCAGTCCACTGCTGAGAACCTGAGACAGCCGCTTCCACCCTCTTCAGTGAGCACAATGAAGAATGAGACCTGAGCGATCAGCGGTCATGTGGTTACTTAGTAGTTGGTCTTATTGCTGGAAGGGGCAGCTGCAGCATTGAATTGATGCTGCAGCCATCTAGGTGAGTATGTACAGTATGTTTTTTTTTTTTGTTTTTTTTTTTAATCCGCACTTCTCCTTTATTCTCCCTTAAAGTACCAAAGGCACCTGAGCCTTTGGGGTTGGTACACAGCAGGAACCTTCAGGGAGATTGAGAACAGTTTGAGTTTGTGGACAGCATTGTAGTGAGGATTGTTCTGTTGCAATCAGTACAGGAAAGAAAGTCTTGTTAAGACTCCCATTTCGCATTTGTGCCAGTGGTACATGATCATCACAGAGATTGTGATGGTAGTACAAGACTGGCCAGCGTTGGCAAAACTCTACTGTAACTTAATCTGAAAGGCCTGGCTAAAGACTTGGACAGAGGACACTTGGATTGCTTTGTTGTAGAAACATTTACTTTTTATACAAAATGTAATTATTTATTTTTATTGATATTCCCTTTTGTAGTTATTTATTAACAGATCCATGCAAATCCAGAAAATGCAAATTAAAGTCTAACTCCAGTCAAAACATTTGTTCCCTATGAAAGGGGCAGAGTAAATCAAGGAAGAATTCCCAATGGCAACAAAGTAATATAAAGCTGACAGTGGTTACAAAATGTTCCCACATTTAAAACCAGAAAAGTTTAGTCTAGCTTTGGGCTTTAAGGAAATCTCCATATTTTTAAGGTAACACTAGTGTTCAGCAATGACGCCTCAGCATTGCACTAAGATTTGGTGCAGAAGCTACAGAAGTCCAGGAAGGCAAGTAGAAATTGGGTTATGGGAAATGTTGGGTTAAGGGGTGAAGGTCAAGGTTTAAAGTAGGAGTTTAGGGTATTAAATAATAGGTTCTTTAAATGTTGTCAATAAAAATATGTAATAATGCCATTGCCATGCAAATTGGCAGTTCTTGTATCTGCAGGGTGGTTAGCAGCCAGGTTGTGGCCTCCTATGGGGTCACTAGTTCTGGTGACCTGGGGAATAGGACTGCATTTCCTCTCTATTCCCGTTTTGGCTATGGGACAGGAAGTGAAAGTAAATCTCCCCAATGGGACACAGATGGCAATAAAAAAAACTGACAGGGTTTTTAACCTTCTCTTACTATATCTACAATAAAATAAACAAATGTTCTGCCTTTTTTTTTTTCCCTTTCACGAGTCTTATAGAACTTTTTAAATATCAAAACAAAGTACATTACCTTCTTTATTAAGTAAACCTATACTTTCTTTTCAAACAGAGGAGGTGATCACAGAGTACAACTATACAAGGTAAGAAAAAAAAATTCATAGTATGATTTTTGTTAAAAAATATCTATATATATTTCCAGCTGTTAGGTTTATGTCTATCTCTACCAATGAACAACTAAAGGATAACTTTAAAAAAAAAACGATTATTCTTTTGTCCCCTGACCTATAATAACACCCTCCACCTTCTACCCCAAATGTATACAGTACTTACCTGAATCAAACAGCTGCAGGAATCTTTGTTGCCTGCTGGTAAATCTTTCCTCTGCTTACAACTTATTGTTATGTAAATGTTTTTTTACTCGCACAAATACGGTGGGTAGATTCAGTCACCAGTTTTGAACATTATCTTGTGGATGCAGTGGTGCTTAAAGAGGCCCTTTCATACTTATAAATCTGCATGTTATTTATGGATGTTTTTTACGTGTTTTGGATTTATTTTATTTTTTTCATTTGTTATGTTGTGAGGATAAACATTCAGAACAGCGATTTTTACATGAGCAGATTGGTTCAAGATATCTAAAACTGTGTGATACATACAGTATTTAAAAAAACAATTGTGTGTGTGTGTTTATCGTTAATCTCAATGGGTCAACTTAAAGTGGAATTTCAGCTTAACCCTAACTACTCTTAAAAATGTCCCTTCCCCATCCTAACACTTATGCTTAATAACCTTTTTAAGAAAAGTTGTGTGTGTATATATATTAGCCCACTCTGGCCAGGTCACATGATCTCCCCTGTATCACCCAGAATGGTTAGAAAGAAGGGGAGAGAGCACTCTGACAATAGCCAGTAAAGTCTGGAGTGGTGAATTCACTCCTTTCTGCAGCCACCACTGGCTGACACAGGGGCCACTGGATGACCAGACCGGAGTAGCCTTAAAATAGGTAAGTATATGCATCTTTCTTAAACAAGTTAGAATACATACTGTAGGTGTCAGGAGGGTGGAGGGGACAATTTTAAGAGTGGCTAGGGTTAGGCTGGCAATCCACTTTAATTTATGTAAACATACAAAAATGCGGCATGCCCTATATTTTACCAAATACCATGCTGCAGAATATACTGTATATAATTACTAGCCATATATGAATGTTTGGGTTTTCTACTTGATCTACATTTTGTGCTGTAAAAGCATGCATTTTACTGGAGGAAAGAGGAAAAGTGTGAATAGGTCATCATATAAAGCGCTGAGAAAAGTAGTAATACATGATAAAACTTTTGCAATATTTGTAGTACCATTCTGTATACACACATACATGTGAGATGATTTCGCTAGTCCTAGAGCAGAAGCCAGTCTCTGTTAGACCCCTTTCAAACTGGGGTGGCGGATCTGTTAGCTGTAAAGCACCGCTAGTTTTAGCGGCACTTTACCGCTATTATAGTGGCGCTTTTCGGCTGCTAGCGAGCCACTAGCGGCCGAGGAATAGTTTAATAGTGCCTCATTTGCGGCTCTGCCGAAGTGCTTTGCAGGGGGTTCGGCAGCGCTGCCCATTCATATCAATCAGGATTTTTTTTCCTGTCCTGCAAGTGCACCACCCCAGTGTGAAAGCACTCGAGCTTTCACACTGGGGTGTCTTGAGAGGCATTTTTCACGCACTTAAAATGCGCTATTTTTAGCGCTAAAATGCCTGAAAAGCACCCTGAAAAGGGGTCTAATTGTAAGTATAATTACAATTGTAAATGTAAAATTATGTAAGCTGGAGAATGTAAGTGAAAGAAAATCTTCATTATATCTTAACAAAAATTACAAATGTGTGCTACAGTATGACCCTTCTAACCCTGTTTTTCGTTGTGTAATGTAAGCTACCGTTTAGTAAAAATAAGGGTTTTCTGGCAAATGGCAGTAATCCACAGCAGGCAATCTGTATTATGTAAAGTTGCAGAGGTTCTGTCTGTTGCAGTTTGAGAGTATTGAGCACAGGCAACAGGGCTGCAATTCTGCCTGAAAATTAACACAACAGAGTGTCAAATTATGATCACTGTCAAGTTAAGTGAATAACGTGGATTATTTAATTACAAAGGCATCTGAAAGTGATTGGAATATACTAGGCAGCAAGTGAACATGTTGTCCTTAAAGATGTGTTGAAAGCATAAAAAATGGGCATGAGCAAGGATTTCAGCAACATTTACAAGAACCAATTCAGAGCATCTCCAAAACTGCAGCTCTCTTGTGGAATGTTCCCAGTCTGCAGTGATCATGATCTACCTAGAGTGGCCCAAGGAAGGAAAACCTGTAAACTGGCAGCACGTTCACTGATACACATGGGCAGCCAAGGCTCACTGATACACATGGGCAGCCAAGGCTCACTGATACACATGGGCAGCCAAGGCTCACTGATACACATGGGCAGCCAAGGCTCACTGATACACATGGGGAGCAAAGGCTAGCCCACGTAGCCTGATCCAATAGAAGAGCTCTTAATGCTAAAACGGCAAGTAAAAAAATCTCTGAAAGCTGCTGCATAGTAAACCGGCTGTCATTGTTTACTATAAGAGGGCTCTCGGTGTCCATCTTGGAAGACTTTTAGTACTTGCAGCAAAAACCTCTAACATGGAGGTGGAAGCACTGTGGGCAGCCTAGAAGTCTCCAGAGGCGGTTTTCTGGCAGAATTCTGACACTGATATCTTTGCTAAGGAGTTTAAAATTGCTGAAGCAGACAGTGTTTCTGTAAGTACATGTAATTCAAACTGCCAGCCTGTGTTTAGCTGTCAGGGTAGAAGGTGACCGAGTCTCTGCATAAAACACAGGAAGTTTAGCTATGTGAAAAATTGAAAAGTGCACTAGCATGCATTATCTCTTACATAAATTATCTGCTGCACGTATTTATTTAGGTAAAATTTGTATTTATTTTGGTGGGGAATTGTACTTAATCTTGTGTCCTCCTACTAGGTCCTCAGCACAATGGGTTTTCATGTCATTTCATTCGACTACAGAGGTAAGTGACTATTCTAAGGCATCTTTCTAGATGACTTTCCATTATTTCTGCTGGTCAGTACCATCTAGTGCCTGCACCAAGAGGCTGAGCAAGAGATTTAAAGTTGTAATTAAAATAGCAATGTCTTGTGATCTGAAACTGCAGAATTGAAATCACGTGTTTCCTCTTTATTTGTCAAGTTGCTTATTTTCCACTTGCTGCGTTTAATGAAGACAATAAAACACTTTCTCCTGTTTCCACATTCATTTTAAAGCGGTTATTTGAGGCCATGTGCTGCTAATGTTAGTGAAATAGTCGCTTGGATATAATTGCAATGATCTAATAATGAACCTCTAGCTGAGGTATCCACCCGCCAGTTTTCTTACGTTCTTGCCATAGCTAAATAAAGTACAGTATCTGAATGTATCAATAATAAATTCATTTTTTTAAGGCCAATCTTTTTGGTGCCTGTGACATTTGTGACATTGAAACCCTCTCCAAGATAGCAGAGCAGGTTAATCAATTGAAGTATCCGTACAAGGGAGGACAGCTGGCACCTCGCTCTGGGTTGCTCTGTATTGGTTCCTGTTCCTGGTAGTGAGTGTTGGCAGTCTTCTCAGTTATTTGACCTTGATCGGCCTGGAACTGATAAAAAGAATAAATGATGCTGAATCTACTAGAGTAATTTGTAACGATCCAATTCAGTGTTATCAACACTTTTTATATCCCTGACAATGCACATTTTTGCAGTTGTTTTTATCATCAGTCAGTAGCAATCTTTCACTTATGTATTGTGTGAGGCTTGGCGTTGGCTGTATTTCAAGCTTGTCATGTTTTTTGGGCAAATTACTTTTGTTCAAGTTTTAAATACAAGATGTTTACAGTGCAAACAGTATATCTGTGAGAAAAACTAGATAATTTATTTCCCATATTATGTCAACAGATTGTGCAGTGCTTCAGAGACAGTCCATAAAATCGTTCATATCAGCTTATATATCTACCATTCTAAAAATTGATTGATTACCACATTCATACAAGTGATGTACAGTAGATGCAGGGATCTTCCCTGCTGCGCTATTGTATTCTGGCAGTGGAAAGCCCGAACGACCGTTCATCAGAAGCCTATCAGTATCTGTTGAATAGAGAGGAGTACACAGACCAAAAGTCAGCCAGTTCAGCAGGAAGATGGTTACTGTCCCCAACAAATGGCAGCCTTATACCACATTCATACACACAGTGGAGCCAACATACGTAACAGTATGTTTTTCAATTGTGGAGAAAACCCACACAGACAACATTCAGACTCTATGTAGACCATGACCCAGTGAGATTTGAATGCGGGGCCCAGAGCCTAAAGGCATACTTTTTGGCCACTTAGTTGCCACCCCAGGAGACTAAGAAAATCAAGTCATATTGTAATATAGGTGAACCGGTATTATATTTGTTAATGTTCTTGACTGATCACTTTTGATCATGGAAACAATTTTATTCTATCAGTTAGCGGACTTGTCTGTTTCGAGCAACAAATAGTCGTTGGCACTGCAAACAGCTGAAGTTCTATACGTGTATGGCCAGCTTTATTTCTAGACCTTTTTTTTGAGGTAGCAGATAACATAAATAGATCAGAAAAGTAGGGTACCTAATGTAATTTTTTATAAGGGATGGTGGATGCAGGAGGATAAGCAAAGCATAGAAGAGGAAAGGAGAGGGAATAGAAGAGGAAAAAGCAGAAAAAAAAAAAAAAGGATAAGAGATAAAAGGTGCTAAGAAAAAATGAAAGCAGTATTAAACCCAAAAGCTAGGAATAAGAATAATGCCGCGTACACACGATCATTTTCCGGGTTGTAAAAAACAAAGTTTTTTTCAACTTCATCATTTTAAACGGCCTTGCCTACACACGATCGTAAAAAAAAAAATGCTCTAGCAAAGTATGGTGACGTACAACATGTACAAAGGCACTATAAAGGGGAAGTTCCATTCGGATGACACCACCCTTTGGGCTGCTTTAGCTGATTTTGTGTTAGTAAAAGACGATTTGTGCTTTTTTGTCTGTCACCTGTCACAGCGTGATGAATGTGTTTACTTCATTACGAACGGTAGTTTTACCAGAACGAGCGCTCCCGTCTCATAACTTGCTTCTGAGCATGCGTGGGTTTCGGGATCATTTTTTACAACCCGAAAAACGACAGCGTTTAAAACGTTGTGAAAAAATAGAGCATGTTCCAAAAAATTTGGGTCGTTTTTCAGAACCTGAAAAATGTGAAGTGACGTGGACGCTGCAAACCCTACTGTGATCATTTACAAGCTGGCTGTTTTTCATCTTGATGCAACTGCAATCATTTTAATAAACATCTCCTGCTTTTAACTTACTACACTATGAGCATACCTTGCATGAGTTTACCTGCAGTGTCGGGACCGCAGATTTAAAGGGGCCTACACCTTAACTCGTGGAACAGCCTGTTTTTGCGCAAGGTGGGGAAAGCGTGGTTTGACC
Organism: Rana temporaria; assembly: GCF_905171775.1. Taxonomy (NCBI): domain Eukaryota; kingdom Metazoa; phylum Chordata; class Amphibia; order Anura; family Ranidae; genus Rana; species Rana temporaria. The sequence continues at coordinate 380,552,762 of NC_053492.1, read as the reverse complement.
TGGGACTGACAGGTCAAACGTGGAGATAAGCGCAACTTTGAACAGTGGTGGGAGTCACTGATATCACCTTTAAGACCCCTTTCATACTCAGGTTCTTTGCAGGCGATATAGCGTTAAAAGTAACACCTGCAAAGCGCCCTGAAACAGCAGCTCCATTCACTCCAGTGTGAAAGCCCTCTGGCTTTCACACTGGAGCGGTGCACTGGCAGGGCGTCAGTAAAAGTCATGCCAGCAGCTTCTTTGGAGCACATTAGGAGCGGTAAACTCACCGCTCCTAAAGCTCCCATACCAATTGAAATCGATGAGCAGCACTGCCGAACCGCCGGCAAAGCGCTGCTGTAGCGGCGGTTTTAACCCTTTTTCACCCTCTAGCGGGGGTTAAAATCGCCCCTTAGCACCCGTAAAGTGCCGCAAATCCGACAGTAAAGCACCGCCGCTCTGGGCGACTTAGTGTGAAAGGGGTCTAAGGATTGGCACAAAGTGTGGATCACACCAATATATGAACTATATCACTGATTATATGGAAAAGGATTTAATGTTAACTTGAGGCACTTTATGTAAAAAAATTGGTATTTATCTATTTTACTGAAGAAATTAAATAGATGCACATTTAAAGGGGAAGGCGCAGCAGAATTTATTTATCTATTTGTAAGGATTGTGGGAACACAATTTTGTTGTTTGCAGCCATCCATTCGTTTTATGTTGGATATTTTACACATACTGGTAGTACAAGGTAGCGCGGGATAACACATACGCATTGATGAATTTTGGTTTTGGGTTTAATACTGCTTTAAAAGAATATTAAGAGAACATATCATTTTTTACTTTGATTAGAAGGGAAAAGATAATCTAGAGAAGGTGTCAATATACATTTTTAAATCGGGAAGAATCCAAACTTTGAGTACAGAATAGAACAATTTTTCCTTAGCCTTTAAATCTAATTATTGCATACTCTTGCCACATGGGGCCGGGCATTGTCGTGCATCAGGAGGAACCCACTGCACCAGTGTAGGGTCTGACAATGGGTCCCGATACCTAATGGCAGTCAGGGTGCCATTGTCTAGCCTGTAGAACCATTCCTGTTTTGGAGGTTGTCTCAACCTCGGATTTCATTAACACCAAAGCAGCTGAAACTGATTAACAACCCCTTTTGCTACTTAACTGAGCATCAATATTCCAGGATAGTAGAAAGTGGTGGAATGCATAGGCGACAATGTCAGAAAAATGACACCAACATTCCTGTAGATATGTATAGACAAGGGAGTGTTTTTTAACCACCTAAGGACCGCCTTACGCCGATATACGTCGGCAGAATGGCACAATCGCGTACCTGTACGTGATTGTATAAAGCCCAGCGGTGGGTCGCGGGCGCGTGCCCGCGGCACGCTCCCGTGACCTGGTCCGAAGCTCTGTGACCTCGGGCGCGGGACTCCCGAGACCGGTCACCGGAGCTGAAGAACGGGGAGAGCCGGGGGGGGGGGGGATAGAGAGTGAAGAGAAAGAGAATAGAAAAATAAGGGGAGGGGGAAAGAGGAAGAAGGGAGGAAAAGGGAAAGAAAGAGAAATTAAAGAAGTGAAAAGGGGGAGGAGCAGCAGCAGTTTAATTGACTTGAAGCTATACTCTGATTAAAAAAAGTGTTCCTTAAATTACAAGGTTACAGTCGGAGGTGCAAATTCCTCCTTTTGGCTGCTCTAAAATCTTTTAGGGACTAATTACAGTGCATCCAGGAAGTTTTGACAGCGCTTCATTTTTTTTTTCTTCAGATTTTATGTTACAGCCTTATTCCAAAAGTTAATAAAATTCATTATATTCCTCACAATTCTACAAACAATACCCTATAATGACAACATGAAAGAAGTTTGTTTGAAATCTTTGAAAATGTATTTAAAATAAAAAAACAAAAAAATGTACATAAGTATTTACAGCCTTTGCCATGACACTCAAAATTGAGCTCGGGTGCATCCTGTTTTCACTGATCATCTTTGAGATGTTTCTACAACTTGATTTGGAAAGGCATACACCAGTAAACAGTGCATGTCAGAGCACGAACCAAACCATGACGTCCAAATAATTGTCTGTAGACCTCCGAGACAGGATTGTATCGAAGCACAGATCTGGGGAAGGGTACAAAAAAAGTCTGCAACATCGAAGGTCCCAATGAGCACAGTGGCCTCCATCATCTATCATCTGTAAATGGAAAGAGTTTGGAACCACCAGGACTCTCCCTAGAGCGGACCGCCAAGCCAAAATGAGCAATTGGGGGAGAAATGCCTTAGTCACCAAGAACCTGATGGTCACTCTGACAGGGCTCCAGTGTTTCTCTGTGAAGAGAGAACTTTCTAGAAGAACAACCATCTCTGCAACAATCAGACCTGTATGCTAGAGTGGCTGAACGGAAGGTACTCCTCACTAAAGGGCACATGACGGCACACCTGAAGTTGGCTAAAAGGCACCTGAAGGACTCCCAGACCATAAAAAAACTAAATTCTCTGGTCTGATGAAGCAAAGATTGAACTCGTTGGTCTGAATGGCAAGTGTCATGTCTGGAGGAAACCAGGCACCACTCGTCACCTGGCCAATACCATCCCTACAGTGAAGCATGGTGGTGGTAGCATCATGCCGTGGGGATGTTTTTCATCGACAGGAACAGGGGCCCAGATTCTCCTAGATCGGGCGTATCTCTGCGGCGGCGTAACGTATATTCACAAAGCACTTGCGTGTAAAGTTGCGGCGGCGTAGGGTAAATCACGGCTGCTAATTCAAATTCGGTGGGTAGGGGGCGTGTTTCATTTAAATGAAGCGCGTCCCCGCGCCGAACAAACTGCTAATGCGCCGTCCGTAAAAAATCCCAGGGTGCATTTTCGAACGTAAATGGCGTCCAGCCCCATTCACAGACGACTTACGCAAACGACGTAACTTTTCAAATTTCGACGCGCCAGCGACGGCCATACTTAACATTGGTTATGCCCAGTGCTTTAAGTGGGCCAAAAGAGGTGCCGGTACTCTATTAGGCGCCGGTGCTCCCCCCCCCCCCCCCCAATACTGAACATGAAAATACCCTTGGCTGCGTGTGATGGGCACAGTGGCTGCATTTGATGGGCACAGTGGCTGCATTAGATGGGCACAGTGGCGACAATTGATGGTGGCACAGTGACTGCGTGTGGTGGCACAGTGGCTGTGTGTGATGGGCACAGTGGCTGCATGTGATGGCACAGTGGCGACAATTGATGGCACAGTGGCAGTGTAAGTTGGCACAGTGGCTGCATGTGATGGCACAGTGGTTGCGTGTGATGGCACAGTGGTTGCGTGTGTTCGCACAGTGGCTGCATGTGATGGCACAGTGGCTGCGTTTGGTGGCACAGTGGCTGCGTGTGATGGGCAGAGTGGCGACAATTGATGGCACAGTGGCTGCGTTTGATGGGCACAGTGGCTGCGTTTGATGGGCACAGTGGCTGCGTTTGGTGGCACAGTGAGGCTGCAATTAATGGGGTTTTTTTTTAGTTAGAGAAGGCAAGCTCAAAATAACTCAAAAATATTTTTTTCTGCCATTTTTTTTATTAAAAAACTGATGGTCACCTCAGTCCAAAATACAGTCAATTCTTTTCTTACTTTCTTCTGTTGCAGTCCTGAGTTCAGGATCCAGACAGTAGCAGCACTAGGAACTGTAGACGCAGGCTGAGCTGAGGCTCCTCGTGACTTGGGCTTCTTTCCTTGCCGCCGACACAGCTCCCTGCGCGAGTCCTCGTCTCACCTCTCACCTCGCCTCCGGCGTGACGTCACGCGGCGCACGCCGGAGAATGAACCAACTCTCCTCCATGGGGGGGGGTCGAGGAAACGCACAGGACAGGAGTGACAGGACAGAGGAAAGGGAGCCAGGAGCGCACTCGGCAGCAGTGAGTCGGCTCCGGCGGGGCGGCATACAGTTTCTATTGTGACTGCGCTGCCTGTCTGACACACATTACCGGCCCGCAACTCGACAAGCCCACCGGCTGCGTTCCGGTACTGTAAACCCACGTACTGGGCGCACGGAGAGGTGCTAGTACTCTCCAGGGCCATTTTTGGAAGTGGCGGTACTGAGTACCGCCGCGTTCCGGCCCAGTTAAAGCACTGGTTATGCCTCATATAGCAGGGGCAACTTTACGCCGGGAAAAGCCTAACGTAAACGTCATAACTTTACTGCGTCGGCCACGCGTACGTTCGGGAATTCGCGTATCTAGCTAATTTGCATACTCGACGGGGAAAATGACCGAAGCGCCACCTAGCGGGCAAAAATTGCAGTTAAGATCCGACGGCGTAAGAGCCTTCTGCCTGTGGGATCTAATGGATATCTATGCGTAACTGATTCTAAGAATCAGTCGCATAGATATGACTGCCCAGATTAGGACTTACGACGGCGTACATGGCGTTGCGCCGTCGTAAGCCCTTTGAGAATCTGGGCCAGAGAGACTAGTCAATATTGAGGAAAAAGATGAATGCAGCAATGTACAGAGACATCCTTGATTAAAACCTGCTCCAGAGTGCTCTGGGGCGAAGGTTCATCTTCTAACAGGACAACGACCCTAAGCACACAGCCAAGATAACAAAGGAGTGGTTATGGGACAAGTCTCTGAATGTCCCAGCCAGAGCCCATACTTGAACCTGATTGAACATCTCTGAAGAGATCTGAAAATGGCTATGCACCAACACTCCCCATCCAACCTTTTTTTAAATAAATTTGTAATGATTAAAAAAAAAAAAATCTTTTAATGTTGTCATTATGGGATATTGTTTGTAGATTTTTGAGGAAAATAATTAATTTAATCCATTTTGGAATAAGGCTGTAACATAATAAAATGTGGGAAAAGTGAAGCTCTGTGAATACTTTCCGGATGCACTGTATGTTGCTAATTGCCTTAAGAAACCTCCCTAGTGCCTCCAAGTTGTGTTTACACTGGAAGTGATGTAACATCACAAGTAGGGATGAGCTTTGAGTTCGAGACAAACATGAGTTCGACTTGAACATTGGCTGTTTGCCGAACACCGAACAATTTGAGGTGCTCGCGGAACACACTGTAAAAGTCTATAGGAGAATTCTAAAGTGCTAATTTTTTTAAGGTTAATTTTCAAGTTGTCCAAAAAAGTGTTTGGGGACCTGGGTCCTGTCCCAGGGGACATGTATCAATGCAAAAAAAAGTTTTAAACGCTACCGTTTTTTTTGGGAACAGTGTTTTTATTAATGCTTAAAGTGAAAAAATAAAAGTGAAATATTCCGCTAAATTTCGTACCTGGGTGGTGTCTAAAGTATAACTTTAAAGTAACGCCTGTTTCCCATGCTTAGAATTGACCCTGCACAAAGTGTCATTTCTGAAGGGAAAAAAAGTTATTTAAAACTGCTACCGGCTATTCATGAATTATCGGTCCCGGCAATGCAGAGAAAAGGAATTGTAGGGACCGACAATTCATTAATAGCGGGAGTAGTTTTAAATTACTTCTTTTTCCCTTCAAAAATGAAATTTTGTGCAGGGAACCAAAATAATAATAAAAAAAAAAGTGTGGGGGTCCCCCCAAATTCCATATCGGGCCCTTCAGGTCTGGTATGGATATTAAGGGGAACCCTGGCTAATTAAAAAAAAATAAAAATGACAAGGGGTTCCCCCAAAAAATCCATACCAGACCCTTTATCCGAGCACGCAACCTGGCAGACCGCAGGAAAAGAGGGGGGGCGAGAGAGCGCCCCCCCCTCCTGAACCGTACCAGGCCACATGCTCTCAAAATGGGGAGGATGTCCCCATGTTGATGGTGTCAAGGGCCTCATTCCCACATCCTTGCCCAGTGATTGTTGGGGTCTGCGGGCAGGGGGCTTATCGGAATCTGGAACCCCCTTTAACAAAGGGGACCCCCAGACCCCTCCCCCCCCTATGTGAATTGATAAGGGGTACATTGTACCCCTATCATTTCACACAAAAAAAGAGTCAGATTGGTAAAAACCACACAGACGCAGCTTTCTTTTGCATTGATACATGTCCCCTGGGGAAGAACCCAGGTCCCCAAACACTTTTTATGACAATAACTTGCATATTAACCTTTAAAATTAGCACTTTCGATTTTCCATGTTCGTGTCCCATAGATTTTAACGGTGTTCGCGTGTTCAAACAATTTTTTTGCCTGTTCGCATGTTCTGGTGCGAACCGAACTGGGGGTGTGCGGCTCATCCCTAATCACAAGTTATAGTGCGTCCTTCCAGTATAAAGGCTCGAATAGAGCTGTTGTAGTTCTGTGCAGCATTTCCCTGCAGCAGTAGATCACGATTAGAAGTGATCTGTTGCTGCAAATCTGCATTGGGTGGGTCTAGATCAGGACTCAAGCTAATGATATTCCGACCCCCCCCCCCCATTAAGAAAAAGGTGTAAATATATAACAAAGGTAAAAAAAATAAAAGAAAAGAAAAGGCTCCGAGACCTGAGTACTGTAGTTAAACAGGCAAACGGAAATTGTCTGCAGCTAGCAACAGCTTCTATTAGTCTGTCTATATCTGCACCTAAGTGTTATTTATATAGATTGGGTTTCAGTCCTGCTTCCTTATTTTACACTGATTTGTTGTTCTTGGTTAGGCTTGATTCATATCTATGCATGTTGCTTTTGAGTGTTTCTGCTGTGCTTTTTGTGATTTTGTAACCGTGATTGTTCTAATTTGCGTTTGTGTCTTTTTATGTTTATTTTTTACATTCACTATATATATAGCTGGTTGCGAAGGAGCGGGTTGGGAAGCTGGTCGCTGCATCCGTGGCAACGGATGAATTATCAGCTGTCAGCGGGCTTCCTTGCTGACTGCTAAATGTAAAAAAAAAAATTTTTACCAGCTAAAAAAAATGTACTGGTAAGCTGCCCTAAAGCTTTCACCCGTTTATGTTGAGGGAATGTGGTCTGGGATGAAAAGTCATCGCTAGAGACAGCTTCCATCTTCACCCAACTTGCTTCATGGTTCTGTGACTTGCTGGAACCGCGATGACGTTACTCCCACGTATGCGCGTGGGAGCTGCTGGTCATGGCCAGGTGGCCATTCCTTCAGAGCGCACACGCCAGTGATTTCACTGGCTGCATGTACAGTAAATATCTCCTTAATGCTACACATTTAGGAGATATTTACACTATCTATAGGTTAGCCTTATTATTACACTTATTTTTACCTGATTACTGTATTGTTTACTTTACATTTACATCTCCCTTTTTGTGTATGCCTGTTTAGCTGAACATGTTCAGGTCTCTGGATGTATTGTTTGATTGGAAAATTGATTGTACTGTGCTGTTCCAGATTCCAGCTATGTGTCTCCCAAACCATTGAGAAGATTTATCCTTTTGTTAGTGGAGATATGAAGCTCTGTGTCTGGGCTATTGGCATCAGTTGCTCTTGTACAGTCTATGAAATTTCATAGTGTGCTAAGGCCATAGAGTCAGAGAGAATTTTCATTTAAATAGAGACCCTAGTGTTGGTGTGCTGCATTAGCATCATAATACTGGGAGTATCAAGAGAGCTATTAATCTGGCAGAGCTGTGCAGTACACATTCTCTCTTATTGGTTCTACAAGGTCTCTCTGATGTATAGCTTTCCTCACTGATGCTGCAGAGACTCTATTTATAAAGTGCTTCCTTGGGAAGGCCCATTGCTCAGCCGTTCTCTTAGTTCCCGTCTACCTCGCTGTCCTCCAGAGGAAGCTTTTTTTTTTTTTCTTTGACACATGCAAGTTGTATTAAAGGACAAGAGAGCCCTCACCGTTGACGATTCAGTACTAGGTAGGAGTATCTGCTTCTATACCTGCTGTATTCCAGCCATGACGTCTGCCAGTTCCCATAACCTAAAGTCAAGGTTCCCTGTGTATTTAGATGATGAATGAAGCAATCCTGAAGCAAACAGCTTGCTTGCTAGGGTGCCATAGATATAAATAGGCTGTTGCTGTAGGCTCCTTAGCCACACACCTGTTAAGCTGACACTAAACAATATCCCCCCCCCCCCCTAAGAATAATCCATACACATCCACTACTTAATGACCCTGCAACCTTTTTTTTATTCAATTGTTTCTTATTGTCTCTTGGTAAGCTCCTTAATGAGCTCCCACACCTCTTATATTCCCCTTTACTCCCTTTCATTTGGAATGAGCGATGCACGTTAGTTGTGGTCACTTGCACCACTCTATGCATAATACAAATCCTATAGTCTATCTCAGGAACAAGCAAGAGAGGGTGGCTATGTTCCTACATACAGCGGGGCCACAGAGAGAGAATGTAGCCACCCTCTAGTAAGAAGTCAGCTTACAGCAGCAAGAAAAGAAGGGATTTGGAGGTGGCCAACAACAATAGATGTGTTTTTTTTAATAAAAGCAGAGTTCCGCCCAAATTTTTTTTTTTAAGTCAGCAGCTATAAATACCACAGCTGCTGACTTTTATTATGAGGATACATACCTGTCCGGGGCGCCAGCGATTTCGGCACTGAAGCCGATCTGTACCTCGGCTCTGGATAGAGACGCCAGCATCTTCAGTAAGGGAATCGGGAAGTGAAGCCTTACGGCTTCACAGCCTGGTTCCCTACTGCACATGTGCAAGTCACGCTGCACGATCTCACTGGTCACTGCTGACTTCTGGGACTTGTGTGTCTCCCAGAAGACAGCGAAGGGGACGGAGGAGGGGCCGAACATGAAGTAGATCGCTGCGGATTCCACAGCAATTGCCAAAAGTGGGCGCAAATACCTGTATTACTCTGCCATCGGTTTATCTGCCCCCAGTCACTGTGTTGCTGTTCAAGTGTTATATAAATGAACACATCCCTGGCATCATAGTCTCGGGGTATTAGCTATTTAGACAAAGTTCATAGGAAGGCCTAATGGGATGGGGAAGGTGGAGATCCCTGTGAAGGGCATATAGGAGGGAATGGAAGCCCACTACATAGAGAGAAGTAGTTAGGCACTTACAAAATTCCATGAGCTATATTCAAGGTAAGAGCTTGAGCAGTTCTCAGTGTCTGGTGGCACCACGATTTGAGGAAAAGGCCTTTTTTCCCTGGTAGGTATAAGCTGCAGTGGGCAAGGTGAGAGGGGGGGGGGGGGGCTGATCTGTTGAAGCATCGCCTGGTTGAGGTAAGCAATATCTTCATCTCAGCGGCACTTTTTTTAAATCCAGGAAAAGGGTCCTTTGTCGCTGGTTCTCAAAAGAGAAATCTGAATCCTGGCGTAATTATAATTATAATAATATATAAAAACTCTCAGAATGGCAAATTTGTTGTGAGAGTCCAGGATCTTTGCAATTAAAAGGCAAAGGTTGGGGCCTGGATGAGGTTCTGTGAGCTCATACAATAGTAAATGACACATTAATCTCCATATCAGGAAGGTCTGAGCTCTCAATCTAAAGGGGGTCGCTGCCTTCCACAGTCTAGGTTGTACAACTTAATGCCTGGGACCAGCAATATGATAATTTGTGCCTCCAAAATGGTCAATCACACACACATAAATTATCAAAGCTTTATTCCACCATATTAAAATGACCACCTATATGGTTTATCATTTTAAAACCAGTATACAAAACTTATTACAGAGGTCATTGCATCAGACAGTCATCATATGACAAGCATAGAAGCCAGTTGATCTCAAGGTCGTCACGTGCGATTCCCATCTTCCCTTTATGACCAAAATGACCTCAATTGATTAAGACAGACGTCGGAAAGCTATAAATACAATAAACACATTTCCCCCAAAACAATCATGAGAAATAAAAAAGCTGAAAATGAATAATATATTCTATCCATCTTGGGGAAAGTGGCAAGGCAGGAAAACGGAGTAAAATAAATAAATAGATCAGCATGTTGGATATAGATATACGTATATATACGTATATATTGCCGTGACCGCGGATGTTTTCTGCGCGGATTTTGATCTGATGGTGTGTACAAGCCATCGGATCAAAATCCGGCGGAGGAATGTCCGCTGGAAACGGTCCGGTGGACCGTTTCCAGCGAAATCCTCTCGTCTGTACGAGCCCTTAAGGGAAGCTTATCCCACTTCTATCTAAAAACTGCACTTCTACTTCTTTTCATTAGCTCATTCCTCAAAGTTATAACCATTTGTCTCCTTTGCCTCTCCCTGTTGGATTGTACATTCTCACAAGCTGTGTCCTCCTAATCCTTTTATATTGAATTATATTGTAGCTACACCATCTCACGTTACTTTGTAAAGCGCTGCAAACTGTTAGCGCTATATTAATCCTGTAGAATAATAACAGAGGTAGCAAGTTGGGGTCCTGATATTTAGACAGCTTGGTAGAGATTCTTATGGCCAAATACTGAGTGGTAGCTACTAATTTCATTTGAATAGCACACATAGGTAGATCTTGAAGGATGGGGTCTACAGGGAGCCTGTGAATTTGTCCCAGTATATGGTAAATCCTGAGCGGAAATTCAGTTGCCATGGGAGGTAGTATCTCCTAAGAATAGAGTGCATCATCTGCAAATTGGGATATTTCCTCTAGATCATTCCTTAGGGAGCCACCAATATTTGGGTTGGTGAGACTGATGGATCTATAGCAAGGACAAATAGCAGGAGTGACAGTGGGCACCACTGCCTTGTACCTCTTCTTTTTTGTAAGGGCTTACCTTGGTTAGAGTCCATAATGCAGAGTTGTATGCTCACCCTTGCAAATACACACAGCCCACGTTAACTAGGTAAGAAGCTACCTGGGCTGTGAGTCTGTGCACGGGGGCTTGACAGGGATTTGCCAAAGGATAGTCGAAGTAAAGCCATAGTCAGGGATTCCAGAATTCAGAATAAATGATCAACATAGCCAGGGTCAGAAGCCGGAGTCAGTCTTGTAGCTGTAAATAGAACACAGGAACCTTTGGCAATGATAGAAACAGAATAATGAACTGACAAATCCCTCAGAGTGAGGCAGTGTTTTATACCCTAGTTAATTAGGTAACCTGCCTCAGCTGAACCAGGAGAGACAGGTGCAGATTGCAAGGAGATCCAGAGAAAAGCGATCAGCACATCATTCAGAACTAGGCTTAGCTGGAAAGCAGGCAGAATACCAAACTGAGGAGTGGCTCAGAGGTAAATGAACAGAAGCAGCAACATATAGTCCTGGGTTCAATACCATCTAGAGCAGTGGTTCTCAACATTCCTAGTGCCGTGACCCCTTGATAAAAAGTTTCCTAAGTTGGGAACCCTAACAGTAAAATAATTTTCATAGTGTGGGTTGTCAGCAGCCAAGGCAAGACAAGTAATTTGCGCCCCTAACCCTTGGACATTTAGAACTCCATGAGTCCCTTCCACTCGTACAGTATTAAAACCCCTTATGGTACATTTTGGGATGTACCACTCTTTTTCGTTGTCCTCCTTTCTTTCCCTTTTATCTCTCTCTATCCTAATTTCTCTTTTTTTTCCCCCATCCCTCTCTCTAGCTATCTTTCTTGTTTTTTTTTTTGTTGTCTTATTCTTTCTCTCCTTTTTTCTTTGTCCCCCCCCCTCTTTTCCTCTTTCATTTATTCTCTATTTTTATTCCTTTTTGGGGGGGGGGTGAGTGGCAGTGGTGACAGGGAGATGGGATGAGTGGTAATGCTGGCGGGGGTTTGGATGAGTGGCAGTTCTGGTGGGGGGATGGGATCAGTGGCAGTGCTGGGGGAATTTAGGTGCTCTTGATCAAGGTCATCTGCTGATCTGAGAACTGTAGTTGGGACTTTTAATGGCAACTCTAATCACAGGTAGTGTTACTCACTGTGTCTACAGCTTCAATGTGTCTCCAGCTCTTTGGTGTCTCGCAGCAGTGACACCTATGCCTAAATCAGGAGATAGGGTCTCCTCCAGCCCCTTCCCACTTCACATTCTTCACCAGTCAGTTGACCTCTAGTCTCTGCAAATCCCCCCCCCCACCCAATGCTGTGAACTGAATGGGCGGCTGTGAAAAGGCTGAGTGGGCGGCTGCAGGCTCCAGGATCAGCCTAGCTGGGCTTCCACAGACTTCAGGGACAGCCCTACTGGGCGGCCGCGGAAAGGCTGGGAGAGTGGTGAGGGCATCAGGAACAGCCCAGGATTTGGTGACCCCTGGCAAATCGTCATTTGACCCCCGAAGGGGTCCTGACCCCCAGGTTGAGAACCACTGATCTAGAGCCACTTGGGGCATGACCACGCCTGGCTGTCTGCTTGGCACGGTAGGGACCGTGACATTTTTAATAGTTGTGAAAGAAGTTTATTCACGCTGATGTGATGGCTATTGGATTGGAGTACAGAATTAAAATCCATTTAATAGATTAATGACCCAAACCAAAGATTTTCCAGAAATATTGCCACCCCACTCTATCAAATGCCTTAGCACTATCTAATGAGAGAATGTTGTCTGTAGGTTTAGGTATAGTCCTCAAATCTTGATGGCTGTTGGTCTGTTCTGGAAAAGCCTAGTTGTTCTATTTGGATTATGTTATGAATTGTTTTATAGAGTACTCTGGCAGTAATCTTTAAGTCTAAGGTTAATAGTGAAATCAGCCAATAGGATTCTGGTATCCAGGGGTTTTGGTAGAAGTATTATTGTAGCCTAATAATCAAGGTAGGTAATATGTCACCAATTTTATTGTAGATTTCAGATGGCAAGCCATCATTCCCTGGCGCTTTATTATTAAAAAAAAAATTCCACTGCCTCATGAAGCTTGTTTACAATGATTGGAGCCTTTAACATAACCCCGTCTGTTTCTTCTAATCCAAGAAGTGTGGTTTATTGTAAATGTTGCATCTTGAGTATATGAGACTTTAGCGTCTGAGAGATTCAATGAGATGATGTGTTAAATTCCCGCAGGATGAAGTGAGATTTTGTCCTAAACCAGAGATTATGCCTTTTAATGTAGGGAGATGCTGTGTGTGCTTTTGCTATCATGGCCAACATATGCCCCAGGTTTTCATCCTCATAGTATTTTTGGGAGTGAGGAATCTTCTGCCTTAGTTTTGGAGACATTTTATATAACTGTTGAGAATCAGCCCACTGTCTGATTCTCTGGATTGTGATTTTTTTTTTTACACATATGCCTCTTAGAAATGCTTTAGATTTATCCCAGACAACATAACTGGGTGCCAAATATCTGTTAACATCGAGAAATACCAGTCCACAAAAAAAATAAAAAATAGTAAACTACAATCTGTTTTCCATGCCTGCCCCCAAATTTTCATGCCAAATTGTGACATAAGAAGGGTTTTAATCCACTATAACCTTGTCCTCCTGTATTAAATTTGTCCAGTGGTCATCCTGGCTGACTGACTACTCCTGAAGAGGGTGTCAGAGACCTGTATTACAGTAATACTTGCAGGGTCCTCTGCATTAGAGCTGATGCTCATTGTGGTCTAACCAGGCTGCAACCACATTGGGAGAACCAATAAAATATATTTTGCCTCCTGCAACTACTCTCAGCTTTCCCGGGTACAGCATGGTTTAGGGAATTCAGTCTTTACAAGCATCTTTTAACATTCAGGTATTTGGTGCAATTCCTCTGGATTTTAACCAATAAATCTAGAAAGAGAAAGACTTTGGATCCCTGTACTCTAGTTGTTTACTATGTCTAGCCAATTTTAAGGCAATTTCCTTAGCCCTGTAATTGAACAATTCAAGTGTACTGTAATGTAAATAAATTATTGAAACGGTTTAAGATGGTCCCCTGGTGGTGGAGGACAGGATGGCATTCTATGTGCTCTTTCCACAAACAATGAGGGCGTGAAGTTATCCTTCCCCAAAAGTAGGCTTAATTTACACTTTAATGTGCATTTTTTTTTCACACATTTTTACTGCCTCCCGCTAAGCTGCAAAAGCTGCCTAATGGGGTATACACATGGGGGTGCAGCAAAAATGATTACTTTATTTGCATTTGATGGGCAGTGCAGCCTACCAAACACCACTTATACAGTGCTATACACACAGTTGTGGCATGGCGGTACAGGCTTTTTTAGGAACCTCACCACCTGTCAAATGCCCTGTGAAAAGCAGTCCAACGCAGATCACTTCTCAAAGTGCAATGCTGTTGTAAAAAGACAAATGGTGTTCTATGAAACGTGTGTAATGCCTTGTAAACATGATCGTTTGTTCCGGTGGTAAAAAGTCCGCCGGGAAAACCGATAACCTGCTCGGTAGCTTTTTCCCCCTACACATGGCCGGGTTTCCCGACAGGAAAACTGCCATGAGAGCTTTGGTTGGAAAAGCCGGCCGTGTATGGTCCATCGCAGGTTTTCCCCATAGGGAAACTACCGGCTTAAAAACCGCCATGTTCTCTTTTTTCCCCGCTGGGATTCCCGGCAGTTTTCCTGTCGGGAAAACTGTGATGGAGCATACACACAGCCGGGATTCCCGGCCAAAGGCTCTCATGGCAGTTTTCCTGCTAGGAAAACTGGTCGTGTGTACGAGGCATTAGATTTATCTTCTGCTTGTTCTGGCATTCCAATGATATGGAGATTATTTCTACATAAATAATTTTCCATATCCTTCACCCTAAATTTGTGATTAGTAGGTTTCATCTAAGTAGTATGCAGACTAAATTTGGGTAGAGCTATCTCATCTTCCTAGGTACGCATGCTGCTCTCTAGGGTTGTGTTACAGTTCTGCATTTTTTGCATGTTATGCCTAAAAGGTTTATGTAGAACCTCTTACTGGTTTGTAGGACCTGTTAGTAAAGTATTACATGTATTTACTGCCATTAACATATCCCACAAGGTGGGTTCTGGTTCCTCATTATCTGCTGGTTAAACAGCAGTTATAGGCATTTGAGTGAATACTGACAGTTCCATGGGAAGTCTTTGCAGTCGAGTGTACCCCCTTAATATCTGGCTAGGATCTGTCTACATTTCCACTGCAAGGTAGTGGTCTAAGTGCAGAAGGCATTTCAGTAGCTGTACTTTTGTATACAAATGTATCCAGTTTTGCTGCTGGTGCTTGTCTTTATTGGAATGCTGAGGTAGTGGTCCTCTATCTGCCCACACCGCCACATCATTCATACACAGAGCTCTGTGTATGAATGAACTACAAGTTCCTACGTCCTTTGCGATTGTGGGTTTGTAGTTTTCCATTAACTACCACGACGCAGTTGAGCGTTTGTCTTCCTGTCGGTGTGAAACTGCCTGCCTGTATGATGTATGGCCAGATAGCTCACAATGACAGTCTGCAGGAGACTTGCATTGCATCAGGGGTTTCCTGATCACTGGTGCAATGCTTTCCAAGCTCCAAAAAATAATAATTGTAAATGCATATTTCTTTTTTACCTGAAAATAAATGTGCCTTTTTTTTTTTTTATAAAGTGAACTTATCCTTTAATCTAAAGCACACATTTACATAGTTTACTCATTGTTTTCCGTTTGCCTTAGCTGAATAGCTCTGGTATCAGTGTATATGTAGTGTGTTATCATTCGACCATCATTGATTTTGTATTTTTCAGGATGGGGTGACTCCGCTGGTTCTCCTTCAGAGACTGGTATGACCTATGATGCCCTTCATGTCTTTGACTGGATCAAGGCCAGAAGTGGGGACAATCCTGTGTACATCTGGGGACACTCTTTAGGAACAGGGTAAATATAATACCTGTGCTTAGGTTTCTCTCATCCATACATCAACAGTAGGCAGCACCACCAGTATTGCATCTTAGAAGTAGCTTAACAGACACACTCTTGGTTTTTCTTAGTAAAATAATTCTTGTCACTCCATTATTTACTTATTACTTAGCTTAGCTAAGGAATACGGTCTAGCTCATATGATTGCAGTTCACATTACATTAAAGTTGAACCCATATAGAATATAATTTCCACCCTTGGCTTCCTGTGGCCCTCACATTGCAGGTTACACTGTTGTGCTGCTGCTAAACATTAAACTCTGCTTTTATATGCATATCTGTAGAGAACAGAGGCAAGAAGAATGACCTTGATATTGCTCTGAGACTGAATGTCAAACCATGAGTCAAGTTAGACTTTTGGACTTCGATATATTATTGCAACTATGGCCTGATGAATTTTAGTTGTGTATTTTGTCTCCCTTCTGATATATCTCCATCATGTTCCAAATATTGCAATGGTGTGAATTTTTCACTTACTCTGTCTTGTGATTTGCAGTGTTGCCACAAACTTGGTGAGGAGGTTGTGTGAAAGAGGTAAGCATTCAAGCCTTGCTTTCTATATGCACATTATTCAGCCTACTACTCTACTAGGAAAGCAGACTTAAAAT
Organism: Rana temporaria; assembly: GCF_905171775.1. Lineage (NCBI taxonomy): Eukaryota > Metazoa > Chordata > Amphibia > Anura > Ranidae > Rana > Rana temporaria. The sequence continues at coordinate 380,536,564 of NC_053492.1, read as the reverse complement.
GATCAGGAACTTTTAATGTTTGTTCATATTTCTGATGCAACTGTATGTAGATTATTTTCTCACATCAAGTGAATTCGATAAAATAGCAACTAGCAACTTTGGAAGTGTTTTTTACACTAGTAAAAGCCAATTATGCTCACATTCTAATTTATTGGAATGGACACCTGAGTCAGTTTTACACAGTACCTCCTATCTCCGGGTTTTGTTTAATATTGCATGTTTGTGGTATATTCTACTGTAAGGGACTATTAAATATAATGGAAATGTATTAATAAAACACACTAATGATATTATAAAGTTCTTCTGATTGTAACTTTGCTTTGTAATGTTTTGTAGAAACCCCTCCTGATGCCCTGGTCCTGGAATCACCTTTTACAAACATTCGAGAAGAGGCAAAAAGTCATCCTTTTTCTGTGGTACGTAACAAACCTGGGCTTGATGCTAGTGAAAGCAAAATAAGAGCTGTCCTGACATTTTAAAGGCATCAAGAAATGATTGTTTTCAAATACGTATACCATAGTGTTTGGACGCTATATCTTTCCTACAGACTAAATAATATACACTTATTGGGATTTTGTTACCAAAGACTTGTAGCAGAATAAATTTTGACCTAAATTTATGACAACATTTAATTGTACTGGATATATTTTTTAACAGAAAGTAGAAAATATTGTTTTATCTTAAAAATTGTTTGCCTTTTTTCATTTATGTCTCAAAAAAAAAAAAAAATGTAGTGGGGATCAAATGCCATCAAAAGAAAGCTCTATTTGTGTGAAAAAAAGGATACAAAATTTCACGTGTGTACGGTATTGCATGACCACGCAATTGCCAATTAAAGTAGAGCAGTGCTGAATAGCAATAAATGTCCTGGCCATGAAGAGGGTAAAACCTTCCAAAGCTTGAAGTGATATTAAAGTTTTTTTTTTTTAAATGAACAAACATGTTATAGTTACCTGCTCTGTGCAGTTGTTTTCCACAGAGCAGCCCATGTACTCCTATTCTCGGGTCCTTCGACGGCACTCCTGGCCCCTTCCCCCTGCCGAGAGCCCCCACAGCAAGCAGCTTGCTGTGGGGGCACCCGAGCTGCTGCTCTGTGTGTCAATTCAGACACAGAGCCATGGCTCGGCCCCGCCCCCTCTCTCCTCATTGGTTCACTGACTTTGACAGCAGGGGAATCCAATAGCACCAGCTGCTGTGCATCAGCCAACCAGAAAGGAGAGTCCCTGAGAGCCAAGGCTCTTCTGCAGCATCGCTGGATTGAGGAGGAGTAGGGGCGCTTCTGCAGCCAGGTTTTTTTTTAACTTATTGCATAGAATGCATTAAAGCGGAGGTCCACCGACCATTCATTTATTTTTTTATTTTTTTCAGCCATTCATACACTTTCATAGTTACAATATTACACTCACTTGTTAGCTGTAATATCTCCCCCGAGATATTTGGCATAAAAAAAGTTTTAATAATTGATGATGCTGTTTCCATCTTGTTTGTGGGCTTGTGAAGCCCACAAGCATTTATTTCCTGGATGCGGTGAATGCTGAGCTCCCAGCATTCAATGCTCGTGTTGATGTAATTATGCTACCTAAATTAGTGTGTGCTGTCAATTGCCTTTAGCGTTGTTTTTGTTTCTTCTTGCTGGAGACTGCCATTTTGCTGAAGCCCAGATCCCCTGAACGGCAGTAAATCATAAAGCGGAAATAAACCCATCAATTTAACAGTTTCAGAAAACAAGTAACATTCCTGGAATGCTGGGATTGCCAACTGTCCTCAACCAAACTGTCTTGCATATCAAAGAAAGGCAGCTTGTTTGGCTGTAAAGTGTTTGAGGGTTTAATTTTGCTTTAAGGCTGTCAGCAGATCGGAATCTACAAACTCCACAGTGTCTAATAATAGAGAGCAACTGAGCATGTGCAGAGCAGGGTAAGACAGTGTTTTACTGGATTTTTTAACATAGCTATACATATACAGTGTAATATATACTGTGCACTACAATCACATGCAGTGCACATCCATGATTGGATGATAGAAATTGGTAGAGCTTTCCCTCATTTCAGAGCTTCCCCTCAGATCTAGAGCAACTGCACTTGCAGTACACAGTATATTTGCCTTTAGTAAATCAACCTAATTTTGTTTCTCTATTGTTTAACTTAGCTGAGGATCAGATCACATTTTATGGCAAATTACTGAAGTAAACGAGTTAATCACAAGGGGTACACATACTTTTTCTTTACATTGCGACCACTTTAGAAATCACATAATGCTTTGTTTTGTCATGATTGCCTCCTGTATTAAAAGTTTGTATATTAAATATTTTATACACATAAAAAGAAAAAACTACCATGGCATTTGAAAAAATAAAATGTTAATTATAAAAAAAGAAACTAATATAATTGATTTAAAAATTTACAAATGTAAAAAATATAAAAAGAAATTGACCCAAACAAGAAGATAATCACTAGTACAGGAAAATTGAACTTTAAACTGACTATGAAATTCTATGTCAGTTCATATAGTCTGCTAAGATTCTTTATGATGCTGTTCTAGGTGTACAGATATTTCCCAGGTTTTGATTGGTTTTTCCTCGATCCCATCACAGCAAGTGGCATCAAGTTTGCCAACGATGAAAAGTAAGTATGTAATATGTGTCTTTCCTCAACTTGGCCTTGATAATACCGTACAAACTTTTTAAGTAGGTTATATAATTGCAATGGACATTTTTCAAGAGACTCATTTTTAAATTTCCAACAATGTAAGACTTGATGTGCAGTACATTACCACCTGTCAGTTAAGACCCTTGCAAACTTTATGATCGTTGGTTTTAGAATAAACCTCAGAAGATCCCTATCCTTCACAACCTGAACACTTGCTTTTTATTGCAATGCATGCTAAGAGCAACGGAGACGAGCATAGACAGCCTTCCCAAGCTATATTTTGTTACATGAAATCAATTTTATTCTGTGTACTCCCAAGATTGTTTAACTATTGTTTTGAAATTGTGTGTCTGTACTGATCAAGAAAGCCAACCTATTTATACAAATGTAACGCCTATGGCCCGGATTCAGAAACAACTTACGACGGTGTATCTCCAGATACGCCGTCGTAAGTCTGAATGTGAGGTGTTGTATCTTGGCGCCTGATTCAAAGAATCAGATACGCCTCACTGTTGCCAAGATACGAGCGGCGTAAGTCTCCTACGCCGTCGTATCTTGGGGTGCATATTTACGCTGGGCGCTAGGGGCGCTTCCGTATATTTCCGCGTCGAATATGCAGATGAGCTAGATACGCCGATTCACGAACGTACTTGCGCCGGGCGTATTAAAATACGCTGTTTACATAAGGCGTACGACCGGCGTAACTTTACCCCTCATAAAGCAGGGGTAAGTCATGTTAAGGTATGGACGTCGGAACAGCGTCGTATTTTACGTTGTTTGCGTAAGTCGTACGTGAATGGGGATGGGCGTAGGTTACGTTCACGTCGACTAACCATTGAGCCGGCGTAATTTACGGAGAAAATTTGACGTGATACTGAGCATGCGTGCGCATGCGCCGTTCGTTAGGCGCGTCATTTACGTGGGGTCACGATTCATTTCCATACAACACGCCCCCTACCAGCCTATTTTGAATTACGCAGGCTTTTGCCGGTCCATTTACGCTACGCCGCCGCAACTTACAGAGCAAGTGCTTTGTGAATACTGCACTTGCCTGTCTAAGTTGCGGCGGCGTAGCGTAAATAGGATACGCTACGCCCAACTAAAGATACGCCATTGTATCTGAATCTGGCCCTATGTACGTTTATAGTATTGGTGCTAGTTAAATTTAAGGGTAGATCAGAGTGTAGTTAAACTCTGATCCACATTGTTAAATGCAAAACAGGGTCTCTGTCTCAGCTTGGCTGTGCTGTGGGCTATTCTGTTGTGCTGGGGTATTCTTCCAGCCCCGGTGCTGCGGGTGGCAGCAGTGGAGTCCAAGGTTTGGGTGCTCATTCCCAGCAGCCAATCAGGAGGGTTTGTCCTCGCTGTGCATGCTGGGGAGGGGTATTTATGAGGCAGACGCCATTGGTTCTGGGTCTTTTTCGTCCAGTGTGGCACCCACCTTTAGGGTGGTCACATCACGGCGCCCCAACGCTATGGCCTACCTGGCCAGGGCATGCGTGCCACGCGGTGTTCCTGGTTCCGGGACCATGCTGGCCCGAAGCATCTGAACAGCGACGGGGACCCAGTGAGTGACTGGGTTCCCACTTCTGAAGATCCCAAGCTGTACTGCTGTTCGGTGGGGAGTTGGTCTGAGGAGCGCCATTGAGAGGCTGGTGGTCCAAAAGGGCTTGGACGGACCACCGGGGATCAAGGTAGCTGCACACTGAGGGATTGATCACCTGTCAGTCGGTACCTGGGCGACAAGTTGAAGGAGATCCAGGTGTAATTCATCTAAGGAGGGATATTTCCAAGAATTCAATCCAGAGAGGGCCTGTGGCAGGGGTGTCTTTCTGAGGCTCACCAAGGGGAGTCTGTGGCAGAGGCTCTTTCTCAAGTACAAGTTCACTAAGGAGGGTCTGTGTCAGAGACTTTATCCTACAATTGTCTGAGTGATACTCCGCCTGCCAGGTCAGTGAGAGAGGCCTGTCCGGGTGCGCTAAGCCCACTCCGGCGGTAGTGGCACACAGAAGGGTTACATTTGGGAGCAGGACAGTTTCCTATTATCACGTCTGAATTCTCCATTCTTCTTCAACTTTACGTTCCTCACCACAAGTTTACTGTTTGTACCCGGCTGGGTAAAAAAGAACACTGCAAAGAGCACCTGTCGTGGACATTCCTTTACTTCTACTATATGCAATACTCATCATTCACCCCTAGGAATTTTGGAGGAGCCAAGAGGTAATACGCCGCCCAAAAATCCAGCAGCTCCTCCGGGGGTAGTGCTACACAAATATTTACCACTTAATAATTTGCTGATGACACTCACATATGGTGACTTTGATTAAGTTGCAGTTTTCTACACTAAATCATTTATATAATCCTTATTTTCCAGTGTCAAATACATATCATGCCCACTGCTGATACTCCATGCAGAGGATGACCCTGTGATCCCATTTCATCTAGGAAGAAAGGTAATGATAACTGAGATTCAACAGCAAACGCACGTATTTTTGCCAGAAAAAAATTTGCATTTAATATTTTTTTCCTACAGAAGCCAGCAAAGCATTGCACCCAAGATCGGTGGATTGCAGGTGCAATGTCAGTGCAGAGTGTCAATGCACACTCCTCCAAGCTTTCTGCCCATACCTCTGTATGGTATTTCAGTTAGAAAGCTGAAGGAAGTATGAATGGAGTCCATTAAGAACTACAAGCGGGGTCCCATACATCTGATCCTAAATGTGACATCGGCTGTGAGGTAGAAAAACCACCATCTGCTATCACATGGGGGAAGGGAGGGATTACAGGGGGTGAGGGTGGATGTGCTGAAACATGTTACATGTTGCACCCTAAATACAGGTGTGACATATAACTAACATGTTCTAAAGCTGAACTTTAAAACGCCAGAAATTCAGCCACTTTCTAAAATGTGCTGGCTACTATAAGTTAAGCCCAGCAAGGTGAAAGCCAAATCATGGACGTATCTCTTTTATTTACAACTGACAGTTTTACTGAGCGGTGTGAGTACAGCTATCACTATACTTACAGCGCTCTAACAGGAAAGATGCTGATTTCTCACACAGCAGCATCTCTGCGTTTTCCTTCTCTCCACTATCCATTCACAGAAAGTTTTGTGTTTTGTGAATGAGTTTTCACAAAACACAAAGTGCTCAATTAATGGGCAAGAGGAGGGGAGGAATGGGCAGAGCTGCTGCATTTTATTCTGCTGGAGCAGAGACCAGAAGGATTGAAGATTATTCCAAAAGTCAGCTTTAATACTGAGTCAGAGTTAGAATGTAATAAAACCAAGCCATTTGTGTAGCAGCCAGTTCCCAAAAAGAAAAGTGAACAGTGAACAGTGCCAGCTAACATATTTCTATCATTACCAGTTTTCTTTAAATGAGACAGCATATTAAAGCGTAAATATAGGGCCAGATTCAGAGACGAGATACGACGACGTATCTCCTGATACGCCGTTGTATGATCTCTGAGTGCGGTCGGTCGTATCTATGCGCCTGATTCAGAGAATCAGTTACGCATAGATATCCCTAAGATCCGACTGGTGTAAGTGTCTTACACCGTCATATCTTAGGCTGCATTTTCAGGCTGGCCGCTAGGTGGCGCTTCTGTATGTTTACGCAAGGAATATGCTAATTAGGTAGATACGGCGATTCAGAAACGTACGTTCGGCCGGCGCAATTTTTTACGTTGTTTACGTTAGGCTTTTTTCGGCGTATAGTTACCCCTGCTATATGAGGCGTAGCTAATGTTAAGTATGGCCGTCGTTCCCGCGCCGAGTTTTGAAATTTTACGTCGTTTGCGTAAGTCGTTCGTGAATAGGGCTGGACATAATTCACGTTCACGTCGAAAGCAATGACGTTTTGCGGCAGATTTTCGAGCATGCGCAATGGGATTTTTTCACGAAAGGCGAATGCGCCGTTCAAAGAAAATGTAAAATACGCGGGGTCAAAGCAAATTTAAATAAAACACACCCCCAACATCCCCATTTGAATTAGAGGGGGCTTACGGCGGCGTAACAAATGGGGATGTTGGGGGCGTGTTTTATTTAAATTTGCTTTGACCCCGCATATTTTACATTTTCTTTGAACGGCGCATGCGCCGTTCGTGAAAAAATCCCATTGCGCATGCTTGAAAATCTGCCGCAAAACGTCATTGCTTTCGACGTGAACGTGAATTACGTCCAGCCCTATTCCCGAACGACTTACGCAAACGACGTAAAATTTTAAAACTCGGCGAGGGAACGACGGCCATACTTAACATTAGCTACGCCTCATATAGCAGGGGTAACTATACGCCGAAAAAAGCCTAATGTAAACGACGTAAAAAATTGCGCCGGAGGAACGTACGTTTCTTAGGGCGCAAGTTCTTTCTGAATACGGAACTTGCGCCCAAAGTTACAGCGGCGTAACGTATCTAAGATACGTTACGCAGGCCGGATAGATACGCTCAGGTATCTGAATCCGGCCCATAGTCTTTTGTAAAAGCGTCTCTAGGGTCATGATTGAAAATCATACATTCATCTCCCACCAGTTTATTTTGTACTTGTTTACTTCCTTTAATTCTGTGACAACTGATCACCGTACCCTGTGAGTAAACGCTGCTGTGTCACAGGATTCAAAGAGCCCGCCTTCTAAATTACAGAAATTCATAACAGAAAACATAAACAACCCTTTGACCATGTGTATTTAACCCACCTGTTGCTCTCTGAGTGATTCATACTGTATGAATGAATCAGCACAAGTAGAAATTAAGTTCAAAACTAAGTCTGGTCCAACAAAATATATAGAGCACCAAACCTCATGATTTCCAGCAGGCAGCTGTATGATATGTCAATTTGAAACGTATTCTATTGCAGGTCGTTACAAATAAATTGTCCAACCAGTTGTGCCAATTGTTATGATATTTCTGGCAGCAGCTTCAGTGAATATATATGGGTGGCTGGTATGGGAGGGTGGCATGAATTTCAGAGATCCATTGGGTCTTTGTTGGAAGCAAACATAGGTTGAGTTTTTATTGGGACTAAAACACCAACCTAATAGAGCTGATTGTATATTTCCTTCTATTCTCCCAAGTGGTCTCTCCCAAGATATTGATGGATCAGTGAAAAGACCTGTTACTTGCAATGTGTTATGCTTGTAGCTTTTTTAATGAATTTAAATTTGTTATTTCTTCAGCTTTACAACATTGCTGCCCCAGCAAAGAGTTTACGTGATTACAAAGTGCAATTTGTCCCTTTCCACAAAGACCTTGGATACCGGCACAAATACATATATAAGAGTCCAGAATTACGACAGATAATAAGGTAAGCAGGGTACATGCAACTTAGGACAGAGATATACTGCCTGATATAGGGAAACAGTGCGGCAGACCTGAGCATCATCTCCAGCCATTGAGCTTGTAGAATACAGACCTGGCCAAATGTTTTGAGAATGACACAAATATTAATCTTCACAAAATTTGCATATACTCCAGAATGGTGTGAAGAATGATTTAGATGAATTGCACTTGATTGCAAGTCCAACAAAAAAAACATTTCCACTGCATTTCAGCCCTGCAACAAAAGGGCCAACTGACATCATGTCAGTGATTCTCTCATTAACACAGGTGTCAGTGTTGACGAGGACAAGGCTGGAAACTCTGTAATGCTGATTGAGTTAGAATAACAGGCTGTAAGCTTTAAATGGAGGGTGGTGCTTGAAATCATTGTTCTTCCTCTGTTAACCATGGTTACCTGCATTTAAACATGTGCATTTATCATTGCTCTGCACAAAAGGGGATTCACAGGCAAGAATATTGCTGCTACTAAGATTGCATCTAAATCCACTATTTATCGGATCATCAAGAACTTTAAGGGGAGAGGTTCAATTGTTGTGAAGAAGGTGTCAAAACGCCCAAGAAGGTCCAGCAAGCGCCAGGACCATCTCCTACAGTTCAGCTGTGGGATCAGGGCATCCCCAGAGCTTGCTCAGGAATGGCAGCAGGGCAGTGTGAGTGCATCTGCACTCACAGTGAGGTGAAGCCTTTTGGAGGATGGCCTTGTGTCAAGAAGGGCAATAATGAAGCCATTTACCTCCAGGAAAAACATCCGGGACAGACTTCTATTCTGCAAAAGGTACAGGGATTGGACTGCTGAGGACTGGGGTGAAGTAATTTTCTCTGATGAATCCCCTTTCCAATTGTTTGGGGTATCTGGAAGAAACCTTGTCCGAGGAATAAAAGGTGAGCGCTACCATCAGTACTGTGACAACACTAAAGCATTCTGAGACCATTTATGTGTGGGGTTGCTTTTTAGCCAAGAGAGTAGGCTCACGACCAATTTTCCCTAAGAACATGAATAAAGAACGGTACAAAAACATCCTCCGATTGCAATTTCTCCCAACCATCCAAGAACAGTTTGGTGATGAACAATGCCTTTTCCAGCAAGATGAAGCACCTTGCCATAAGGCAAAAAAGATAACTAAGTAGCTAGGGGACCAAAAGATTGTGGGTCCATGGCCAGGAAACTCTGCAGACCTTAATCCCATTGAGAACTTGTGTTCAGTCCTCAAGAGAGCGGTGAACAAAAAAAAAACACCCCACAAATTCTGACAAATTCCCAGCATTGATTATGCAAGAATGGGCTACCATCAGTCAGGATGTGGACCAGAAGTTGATTAACAGAATGCCAGAGTGAATTGCAGAGGTCTTGAAAAAGAAGAGTCAACACTGCAAATATTGACTCTTTGCATAAACTAATGTAATTGTCAATAAAAGTCTTTGACACTCATGAAATGCTTGTAAATATACTTCAATATACTTCAATATACTTAAGTAACATCTAACAAAAGATCTCAAAACACTGAAGCAGCAGACTTTGTAAAAATTAACATTTGTGTCATTTCATGTCATTCAAACTTTTGGCCAGGACTGTAATTTTGGTTTTTAACCACTTCCCGACCCCCGCATGTACATATACGTCCACAATATGGCACGTACAGGCACATGGGCGTACACGTACGTCCTCGCCTATTAGCGGGTGGGGGGTCCGATCGGGACCCCCCCCGCTACATGCGGAGGTCGGGTCCGCTCGGGGAGCGATCCGGGACCACGGCGCGGCTATTTGTTTATAGCCGCTCCGTCGCGATCGCTCCCCGGAGCTGAAGAACGAGGAGAGCCGTGTGTAAACACGGCTTCCCCGTCCTTCACTATGGCGGCGCATCGATCGCGTCATTCCCTTTATAGGGAAGACACGATCGATGACGTCATTCCTACAGCCACACCCCCAAACAGTTGTAAACACATACTAGGTGCACCCTAACTCCTACAGCGCCACCTGTGGTTAACTCCCAAACTGCAACTGTCATTTTCACAATAAAGAATGCAATTTAAATGCATTTTTTGCTGTGAAAATGACAATGGTCCCAAAAATGTGTCAAAATTGTCCGAAGTGTCCGCCATAATGTCGCAGTCACGAAAAAAATTGCTGATCGCCGCCATTAGTAGTAAAAAAAAAATAAAAAATAAAAATGCAATAAAACTATCCCCTATTTTGTAAACACTATAAATTTTGCGCAAACCAATCGATAAACGCTTATTGCGATTTTTTTTACTAAAAATAGGTAGAAGAATACGTATCGGCCTAAACTGAGGAAAAAAAATGTTTTTATATATGTTTTTGGGGGATATTTATTACAGCAAAAAGTAAAAAATATTGCTTTTTTTTCAAAATTGTCGCTCTATTTTTGTTTATAGCGCAAAAACTAAAAACCGCAGATGTGATCAAATACCACCAAAAGAAAGCTCTATTTGTGGGGAAAAAAGGACGCCAATTTTGTTTGGGAGCCACGTCGCACGACCGCGCAATTGTCTGTTAAAGCGACGCAGTCCCGAACTGTAAAAACACCTTGGGTCTTTAGGCTGCATATTGGTCCGGGGCTTAAGTGGTTAAGCATGTTGGTCACTGAATGTTCCCTTTTCTCTGTAGTCCTTCACAGCGCATTTATTGCTTCCATATGTCAGCTGATTTGGTGGAAATGTGGGTACTGGCCGTGCATTTTAAGTATGGGTGGGCTGTTTATTCCCCACTCACCTATATTTTTCATGATAGAACTGCATGTCTATGGCCTCTATTCTAGATTTTCTGCTTTACATGATATACAGTGCAATAAAATTGCTTAATGTTGGCAAGGATATTGCTGCCAGATATTTGAAAGCAGAGGTTCTCCCATCATTACAGTACAGCTCTGTAGTATGTTAGTGCCTGCACACAATGTCCTCTTTGTATGGTAGCTAGCTGTGATATTACTTAATTAAATATGTATTGGGGAATGGCTCACTTCAATGTCCAGTTGCATTCAGAGAAATTTCCAGGCTTTAGTCTGGAAAATTTACATGACTTTCCCTAACTTCATTTTTACCTTTTTCTATATAATTGCAAAATCTTCACTAACTGGTAAACTGCATCATCAATGTATATGCAAAGATAGGCACGTTCAGTGTACTATTCAGATTGCTATGATTCACATTAGAATTCATCATTCACTAATCTGATTAAGAAATATAGGGGGTAATCCACAAAGATCCGGCGTTACGTAAAATTTCCCATTTAAGTTACACTGCCTTAAAATTTCTACCTAAGTGCCCGATCCACAAAGCACTTACCTAGAAATTTTTGGCTGTGTAACTTAATTTCCGCCGGCGCAAGGCGTTCCTCTTTTCATGGGGGCGATTCCCATTTAAATTAGGCGCGCTCCCGCGCCGGCCGTACTGCGCATGCTCGTGACGTCATTTTCCCGATGTGCATAGCGCGAAATTACATTACGCCGAGCTTTGTGGATCGCGACGGGTCAATAAAGTTGCGTCGAAAAAAAAAAAAGATACAGCGAAAAAAAACAGCAGTTACTCCGTCGTATCTCTTTTGAGGATCTGGCCCATAATTTGCAGCAACCAATACAAGTTTATTTTTTTTTAGCACTGCTTCACTGAGGAATCTAAACAAACTATTTAAACTCTGGGATAAGCAAATATTTTCTATGGATTCTTACCTGCGTATTGGTGTTCTTTGTGTATTACCTCAAGATCTGTTCAGTAATCCAGTGTGAAACTTTGGGGTTGATTTACTAAAGGCAAATAGACAAGTGCAGTTGCTCCAGAGCTTAGTAAATGAGGTAAGGCTTCACTTTGCAAACAATACCGAATCACATGCAGGGAAAATAAAAAACACCTGCATTTTTGCTTGCACATGATTGGATGATAGAAGTCAGCAGAGCTTCTGCTCATTTACTAAGCTCTGGAGCAACTGCTTTTGCAGAGTGCAACTGCACTTTGCCAACTGCGCAGTCTATTTGCCTTTAGTAAATCAACCCATTGCCTCTATGCAGGAGCTTCCTGCAATAAAGACCAGTCATTGATGCTATCACTCCTTGTACAGGGTGACTGCTGCCACTTTGCATTTACATACTGTGTGAGCAGGAAAGGGAAAATTCTGTCCCCTCCATCCCACTTTACCTGTAAAAGGATTTTACAGTAAGGAAAAAAACTTTTTATTCTGGAACCTTGGGTTATGCTGCTGCTTTGCACACTGACAAACACGAGCCTGTATAGACAGACCAGTATAACTCCTCCCACTTCCTGCAAGCTTCTGTTTTTGCGTGCTTTAAAGAATGGAAGTCTTATTTCTGCTCTCAGAAAAGCAAACCATTTCCTTTTTGTTTTTTATCTCAAGATATTTTTCTACTAGCAAGATTCAGCTGCAAAGCCATTGTAGTTATTTGTTTGCATCTAATATTCATGTCCGCTACTCCCTGGGCACTGGACATAAATTGGGCAATGCTTTGAGTTGGCCACAGGGTGCTCTACAGGTCTAAGGCTGTGGTGCACCCACCTAGTGGAACCCAGTCTCTGAAAACTCCTGAATGAGTAGTCCTCTAAGTTTAACAGTCCATGTACTGGACATTCAATTGTTCAAGGACCCATTTCAAGCCCTATCAAAAGCCTTGTTCTCCCCTGCAGTTGTATAATCGCCAGATTGTTGCTGTCTGGTCCAAGGTCTGAACTCGGGATACTGGTTCTATATGAACAGATCCTCCTGTCCTCCCAACCACTGGAGCCCCTGCCCCTGCACTATTATTTCAGTGAGCTTTTGCACATTTCTTAGGTTGTAAGCACTAACGAGGGCCCTCTGATTCCTACTGTATTAAAGTGTATTGTATTTGTACTGTCTACCCTCAAATTGTAAAGCACTGCGTATACTGTCAGCGCTATATAAATCCTGTATAAGGATAATTATAATTTCTCATTTGCCAGATATCCAGAATGGGTCTCCTTTTGGTGCATATGCAGAGGCTCAGATGCTGGTTTGTGGAGATTTTGTGCAAAAAAAGTATTGTATTGTGCTGATGCCCTCTGCTGGGGAACACGTTTTTGGCAAATCCTAGGACACCTTTATCAAGGAAACCTTTTTTGTCCTAGAAAAGGTCCAGTGAAGCATATTCCTTTTGACACTGGAATTGACCATGTGGTTAAAAAGGTGCTGAGGAGATTCCCGACTGGTCGCAATGTACAATATGAAGAAGGAATATGTCACACACCTGCCAGTCCAAGGCTTTTTATTCTTGTATGACAATGTTTCAGGACAGTGTAGGGACTCTTCCTAAGGCATATGACACTAGCAGTACATACATCTAAAGAAATCATCCACCGGTCATGTTTTTGGAATTTAGCTGCCTGGTACTCAAGTCTGTAGATGATTGGTTTGTGCAAACTATACCCAGATCAAAATAGGAGAGAAAACTTTATACGTTTTCAAACAAAATTAGATCTCTCAACTGCATTGTTGGCCATGCTTTACTTATTTGGCAGGTAGTGTCATGGTTAGTATTTGAACCAATGGCTCGATGGGTTGCCTGGGAGAGGTGCTAACAACTTAGCCACCATGCTGCCCTCATTCAGGGAATGCATTTTACACAGACCCACTTTGGCACAATACAATCCTATTGTTGCTTTCTTCAAAAACAAAGGCTTTCTGGGAGTGGAAGAGACTTTACTGGGCTGTCCTTACAGCTTTTGTTTTCCATTGTCCAATCTCCTGAAGGCAGCAGCATAACCCAAGAAACCAGAATATTTTTCCTGTGTCCCGTACTCCAAAAAAAATATAGTATTTTGCAGGTAAAAAATAGTTTTTTTAGCAAACGCCCTTGATTGCCTTAACCATAACTTGGGTATTACAAACCAGTAGTTTTTAACCAAATTGAAATTGCAAGTAGTTGGTGTATCATAGATCACGGATATTAAAAACATTCTCTTTTTAATACCCCATGTAGCGGGGTTTACAGTACATTATAAAACACATTCGGCTCTCTAGGGACCCCAAATAAATTCATATGAGGTTGTCACTGCTGTGAGCCTACTGGAATATAAGGAAATCAAACCGATAACTGGAAACAATTAATAATCAACTTTCAGGGAAAAATGCCCAAAACATACAATTCTGGTTTGATTAAATAAACATGCATTAAACCACATGACAATTGTTTACTCATTATGTGACCTTCATTACCAAGAGCCTTCACTGTAACATTTCTTATGTTTTCATTAACGAGTCAAAAAACATAAGTCACCATGTCTTTCTCTTCTTTACAGGGATTTCCTTGGCAGTGCCCAGGAGCAGCAATAGACCAACTACATGAAACAGGCTGGATATTTGTATGTGGTTTGGGGGCAGCAATATGATTCCAGTGTATCAATGAAAAAGCAGGAGTTTGAGAGCTACCGTGTCAGTGCTTGCTCCCGCTTTCCCATTGGATATAATCCATTCCTTTGTCCCTAGGGTACAACTACCAAACAAGGGTGTGACCCCCCCCTATGTATGTTTGTACATTTTGCCTGCATCTCTCAGACTATAATGGGACATTTTGTGTTTTTAAAGCAGCTAATGCAGAACCTGAAAAGCCAACAGACAGCACCAAAAGAGCAATCTGGCTGTAGGTGAGATGTCTGTTACATTTGTGTCCCCACTTTGGCAGGACTTGGATAAAGTTACTGATGGTAATCAAAATTCTTAAATGATAACTGAAAGAGCTGCAGTTTTACACTGCGGGACTTAAGTCCAGTTGCCATTATCAACGCAATAATTTTAAAGGTTATGCATGTTAGAATTTACACTGTCGTTCTGTTAGCAGATAACCAGTACTTTCTGCTTTACCAGATAATCCATAGATGTGTGTGATTGTGTGGAAGGTGAGGGTAATCATTTTATACAAGGGATTAATGTTCTGCATCCTTTGTGAAAGAATATGATAGATGCAGGACTTTTAAATAGTCAGCTGTGTACATAGGATGAGCTTATCGCACTGAGATTGTGGAGCTTTTTTGTTTTATTAGAGACAATGCTTTAGTTTATCATAAATCCATAGTGTGACCTTTTTTTACTTGGATTAAGTCGAAGACCTATAACTTCAGCTGACAGCTTTGTATATTATACATTCTGTGGATTAGAGCCATGGTTGGCTAAAGCCCACATAAGAGCTGCCTAACCAGAAAAGTTTTTTTGTTTTTTTTAGCTTCCATTGTATGACATATTTATATTAATAGAAATAACCCAATTCCCGGGTCTTTCTTAAAAGCACTCCTCGCTGCACTGATATAGAGCTGTTACTGATGAACACATCATACATATCCTTTTTTTTTTTTTTTACATATTGGTATGAGATTTGTTATATGGAATGCCTGAGAAATACATTAACGCTCTATTGAGTATTGGGCTTCACAAATTAACTCCTGCTATAGCCACAATTCTTCTGAGCCTTTTTTTAGTCTCATCAGCAGAGTTTCTTACACTGGCATTGCATATTTATAAGCTGACTTGGAAGAAAGGACCATTTAACTTATTGCAAATAATAGCACCATGTACAAAATGTGACAGAAACAGCCCTGGTGTTCATTAAGTATCTAAAATGAAATATCTAAGACGGTACATCTACAATAGAGCCTGTGCTTGTGTTCTGCTTTTCCTCTTCTGTCCAAACAGTGCTTTGCTCAGGTGTGATACATCAGGGCATTTTGGATTGGACCACAGTGATGTCTACTTGGGATGAGCAGCTAGATTTGGAGGTTTAGGAAACTCTTTGAACAAGAGGACAGTGGACACCAAATTTCTGGATGTCGGATTTCTGTGTTGATTAATCTGGATCGCCATCGCCGTAAGAGTTCTACCATAACAAAACAGAATTTCCCTTGGTGTTATAGGCATCTTTGGCTACACAAGTCCATTTTCCCCACAATAGATACTGAGCAATAAACTGAGTGTGGATCAGGAAAATGTACTTCTGCAACAGATACACTGCTAAAAGGTACACATAGAACAGTTTGCACTACTAATTATATGAGTTTGTCTTTATTTTCCTAAGAATTTACTTGAAATAACTTGTGGCATCAAGAAGGATCTTATATATTCAGAAATCAGAACATATATCTTTTCTGTTTAACATGCTAGTTATTTTAATTTTGTGCTACAGTGTGAATGTTAAAATCTTGTGGTTTTAAAATAAACATCAATTATTAAGTGATCTGGAATATCTACTAGATTTTCCTTTGTTACAGTATGTCCCTTTTATAAGTTAGTGCTCGTGTATACAGATACATAGCTGTATTAAGATGTAGTTTGGCTTCCTAGCATGATTTATGTTGCTATGTGAACTATAGTGTTTAGAATGGTCCCCATTCACTTCTACTGGAAACAAAAGTTGTCATGCACACACAGAACAAGTTGGTGCTACAAAGCATTCTGATGGGCACGGAGAGACATTCAAAAAGTAGTAGTTCACAAGCTGTGTTTCAGTACTGACCTACACTGCCTGTGATTAACAAGTTTCTTTCCCCATAGAGGTTAATGGGACCATTCCACGCTGTCTAATTTATTGTCAGAGCATAAACAATGGTCAGGACAAGGTAGAGTAAAACCCTGTGCAATTCTATCTGTAGCCGCCTCGGAGATGTGTGAACTGGCTCCATTGAGGGCCGGTCACAATCTCCTGTCATGCGAATTGGATGCAGAGGGGAAAACCGCATACAATTCACATAAGTGGGAACCCAGCCTAAATGTTCGACTCTGAGCAAGTAAAAAAAAAACGATGTTTGCTTTCTTCTTCTCAACACATCATTAATATTGCAAGCATTTTTATTGTTAAAAATATTCTTCTAGAGCTCCAGGAGAACAGCTGTATGAGCGGTCGCCAATATTAAAAAAGCCATTTGGTTGAAAACAAAACAGAGTTGTTACAGATCATTTCTTAATCTAAAAATGCTTGTTTATTAAAGACTGAGAGTGAGGCCTCGTACACACGACAGAGGAACTCGGCGGGCGAAACACATCGTTTTCCTCGTCGAGTTCTTGTTGGGCTTGTCGAGGAACTCGGCGAGCCAATTTTCTCCATTCCCGTCGAGGAAAAAGAGAACATGCTCTCTTTTTGGCTCGTCGAGTTCCTCGACAGTTTCCTCGCTGAAAAATGTACACACGACCGGTTTCCTCGGCAAAAAAAATCTTCCACCAAGTTTCTTGATGGATTCTGCCGAGGAAACCGGTCGTGTGTACGAGGCCTTAAAGATAGCAAATAGCCTTTACTTTAACTTGCCCAGCAATGAATTCAGTAACTGTTGAATAAATGCCTGCTGAACTAATAAACATTATTTTACCTTTTTATTTATTTTAATTACCAATACATATTTTGTTATTCGTTGTGATGTAAAGCTTGCATTTTTACATTACGTGCAAAATCAATTTTCTTCAATGGTGCCTGTTTAGACACCCGCCCTGTATTGCGGTGCATTGAGGGAAAAAAAAAAGTCTTGCATAGTTTTTGATATGCCAGTGCACTTAAAGGCACTATTGAAATTGATGGATGCCCATAAAATGCATGTCACATTGCACTGTGATAAGTCTTTAACCTGACAAAATGCACACAAATCTGCATGTAAATGTACATTGTTATGCAATAATGCGCAGGCATATGTGTGACAATGTTTGCATACGTACATTTTTAATGATCTCATAAAATGTATGTTGGAAAATCTTTATGTTGGATGCTCATGGAGAGATTTCGGCCCACTTCCAAAGTTGCGTTAAGCTTATTTAGGATTGGATTTCTATCTCCTCCAATGTGTGTCACGGGCTAGGAACAGTACAGACATTTTCCAGCACACACTCACTAGCTAGTCAGTAGCTCAACAAAAAAACCTTACTAAACTTTTTTTTAAATGTAACATCTCAGGCTAAAAACAGAGGTTTTTGTTGCATATATTTGCAAATACATGTGAAGCCACTCTGATGTGTCAAAGCACCTCTAATAAATGTGGTCCCTTACTCTATCTGAGTTTTCAACTATGGGCCATATATAGCAATACATAAATTGAGACCAGCTTTTACCATGAGGCAACCCCTTTGTACAGAATCCCACCAGAAGCCCAGCATTGGTTATATGGGATTCATTCACTGTCTCCCCGGTATTGTGTTTCCTTTCAACTTTGAACTGGAAATTGAGGGTCATCCTGGGAAAGAGATAGAGAAGATGGGGTGAATATTGGTTGTGGCTTGAAGGAGCATGGTTAAATAGTCTAACCCTACGTACGGTGTACACTGTACACAGTCTGCAGTGCTTTACTGTACTGTGAATAAATCTGGCCATAAATGGGTAGAATTTTGATAAAAAATTCTTAGGAAAAGAAGGTTCTAAGAAAGTTTGTTTGTCTTTCTAATCATTAGTGGTTCAAATCAATGTTGTTTTTGACCGCAGTGATAGTAAGGAAGGGAAAAAAAATGCAAGTTTCTAACGGCGTATATGTAGTTTTTGTGCGATAAAGCCCATTCACTCTGAAATATAATCTTAAAGGCAAATACCATCTTTAGATCAGCAAACAAATGTTCTGAGAATTTTCATACAAATTTCCTAAGAATTCCCCAAATTTCTATCTGTGGCCAGCTTAAGAGTCTCGCTTACATAAACCTAAAGGATCGCTTAAATAAATCCTGCCACATGAGCACACATAGATCAAGAGTGACAGATTACAGTACTTTTCCTGCCACATGTGGACTGTGCACATATACAATTAGGGGCTGAGGATCACGGTTGCCAATTGAAAAGGTTTGCCATGAATTGTGTAAAGTTGTGCTGCCTCCAACCTTTGCCATCTCTCCTTTCTGCGCCTCTTCCCTCAGTCGTCACCTCGCCTCCCCACACCACCCCATCCCACACCAGCCCTGCAGGCTTCTGTGTTTAGTCTGGATCCGTGCTTCCATTAATCAAGTAATCAGCAGCTGGTCAGCCGTTTAGTCAGTGTACTCCATTACTCTGTGTCAGTTCACACTGGGACAACTTGTCGCGCTTAGATTTTGCTTGTGTCCTGTCAAAGGGAAAGGAAGTGTGAGGAAGATGCAGGCGCTGATAAAACCCTGACAGAAGTTCTAAAACTGGGTTGTACTTTAAACATAAATGTATTGGAGGACATAATTGGCTATATTCCAAACTGGTCCCACAATTTTACACTGCACGTTTAGGTTTACACTTGTGGTTTTACACCCACCCTTCCCTTTAGGCCTCATGCACACTGGATGTTTTACCAACTCTTCTAGACGCCTTTCCTCCTGGCAGCAGAGTTTTAGCAGAAAAACAAGCTTAGAGTTTGTGGGCTCTTTTTTTGCCTCTAAACACAACTTCCTTCAAACTCCTTTAGATGTCTATGTGCATGGACAGCATAGGCTAACATGCAGGGGTGTTTAGAGACAGGAAAAAAAATCACCAACTTCTCTAGGAGCAGCTAAAATAAACGTCTAGTGTGCATGAGGCCTTTAAACGGAGGTTCACCCATAGCTTACACATTTTCCCCTTAGCTTCATGCTAGTTTTGTCTAGGAATCGGCTATTTGTTTTAAAATATGATCCGTACTTACCCGTTTACGAGATGCATCTTCTCCGCCGCTTCCTGGTATGGGCTGCGGGACTGGGCGTTCCTTCTTGATTGACAGTCTTCCGAGAGGCTTCCGACGGTCGCATCCATCGCGTCACGATTTTCCGAAAGAAGCCGAACGTCGGTGCGCAGTATAGAGCCGCACCGACGTTCGGCTTCTTTCGGCTACGAGTGACGCGAGTGACGTCTGGATCAATATCTCTGTTAAATCCACTGGGTGGTGGAAGAATACCTAAAACAACACAAAGGAGAGAGAGCACACATCCACCCTGGTGTAATACAGTCTATTTGGAGCAACAAAATTAAAACCTTCATCCAATACACTAACATTTTGCAGGTAAAAATTAACCTTTAAAGGCCCTCCTGGATGATTGCTGTAAGATCCAGATATGGGACACCTTTAGGTAGCCCGCTGACAGCCTGAGACTATACCAGGGCCACTGTAGCAGAGCACCGGCATGCCCATGCAAGTGTGCATGCCCCCTGGTGCTTAGCTACAGCCGCCCTGGTATAGACTCAGGCTTACAGCGGGCCTCCTAGAGGTGTCCCATATCTGGATCTTACAGCAATAACCCAGGAGGGTCTTCAAAGGCTTTGACATGCTAATTTTTACCTGCAAAATGTTAGTGTTTTGAATAAAGGTTTTATTATTGTTGCTCCAAATAGACTTTATTACACTAGAGCGGATTTGCGCTCGCTCCCCTTTGTGTTGTCGCAGCAAAAAAATACTGCTGCCAAATGCCAATATCAGTTGATTAGGGCTGCATCGCAACTGCCCTGTAATGCGCACAATTGTTGTGCAGTGGGGAGGCATTTATGCCGCGTACACACGATCATTTTTCAGCATGAAAAAAAACGTTGTTTTTCAAAAACGTCATTTAAAATGATGGTGTGTGGGCTTCACATAATTTTTCAGGTTCTGAAAAACGACAAAAATTTTTTTGAACATGCTGCATTTTTTTAACCTGCGCATGCTCAGAAGCAAGTTATGAGACGGGAGCGCTCGTTCTGGTAAAACTACCGTTCATAATGGAGTAAGCACATTCGTCACGCTGTAACAGACAAAAAAGCGCGAATCGTCTTTTCCTAACACGGAATCGGCTAAAGCAGCCCAAAGGCGAATGGAACTTCTCCTTTAAAGTGGCATCGTACGTGTTGTACGTCACCGCGCTTTGCTAGATGATTTTTTTAAAACGATGGTGTGTAGGCAACATCGTTTTAATGATGAAGTTGGGAAAATTTTGTTTTTTAGACAAGCTGAAAAACTACGTTTTCTTTCATGCTGAAAAATCTTACAAGTTGAAAAAACTGCCCGTCCAAGGCGTCCAGAAAGTGATTTAATACAGTTCACTTTTCAGGGGGGCAGCAAGCACTACCACTAGTGTAAACCTAACCTTTACATTCCTTTCAAACACAAACTCCCATGGAATTAATGTATCCATACCTCTTAATCTTTTTAATTATTAGATTTTGTTTTGTGCATTCTAATTGTATATTCTTTACCTCTTGATTATTTAGTAACTGAGTTTAATTATTTGGTTCACTGATGGTCATACAGTAATACCTTGGACTGTGAGCATAATTAGTTCCAGAAACATGCTTGTAATCCAAAGCACTTGTATATCAAAGCGAATTTCCCCATAAGAAATAATGAAAACTCAGATGATTCACTCCACAACCATTTATTCATAAATCCTTCAGTTAATAGTCCATATAAAAAGATTATAGCAATGTGATTGTGTGGTTGTGTAACCATAAAATGCCCATTCACAAATGGCAGCCTCCACTAGAGGATTAAAAAGAGAAGAGAGGCACTTCTAAGTGTAGCAATATGGTTACATTTAATGGAGGTGCAATATTTAGCAACTCACATGGTTGATTAAAAGAGGCACATCTAAGTATGCAAGCATCTGGGGTAAAAATGTCCACATAGACCTTCCTCCGCTCTGTAATCTGTATGACTGGGAAGACTACCCTGCAGTAGAGCGATCTGAAAGTGAGGCTTGAAGCACTCGTGGAGAGCAGCGTAGAAGGGATGTCATCGATGGCGGTGCAGAGGACTGTGTACAGCTTTACCCCGGATGCCTGCATACTTAGATGTGCCTGGTTTAATTATTAATGCGAGTTGCTAAATGTTGTACCTTCAATAGCTGTAACAATATTGCTACACCTAGAGGCTCCTCTCTTCTTTTATACTCGGTTGTGACATGACGCTACTTTGTAAATGAAGACATTACTTGTTTATCAAGCCAACATGTATTAAAACATTTTGCTTGTCTTGCAAAACGCTCTCAAACCAAGGTTTTACTGTACTTTTAAAGTGGCCTGTACCAGAAATATGTCAAACTGGACTTTCTACATGTGTACTAGCTGATTACTGAAGGGATTCTGTTCGGCTGCAATACATTCTTGTGGAAAAGCTCAGACAAAAACAGCAATTGACTGACACAAGGACCATGCAGCAGTATTTCCAAAGCAATGCTTTATAAAATAGGTTTAATATTCCTAAATTAGAACCTGAGTCTGTAAAGTTTTTTCTTTTGCTTACAGTCTTCCCACACGGGTGATTTGCTTCCCAACAAATATCCTTAAAAAAATAAAAAATATGGCATTATAAAGATCCAAACTGTACAGACATTCCAGAACTCTTATTTTTTATTGTTGTGATTCCATTGTTGATTTCTGTAATTGAACATTGGATTTGTGGAGGCAGCTGTGAGGCAGCATTGTTTGGGGCTGCATAATATAGAAACTAAATAAAGTTATTGCGGAAACAAATTTGATGTTGTTTTCTTCATTTATGTACCTCATAAATATCCAACTAGTATGCCTTTTATTATTAGTATGGATACTGTATGTGACAGGTGAATGTAAGATTATTTCATGTGAAAGGGACACTATTAAAACTGAAGAGAAAAAAAATGGCAACCTGTTAGGAACTTATGTGTATGATCCATTGCTTGTCTTCCTATCTATTGCAATGACACATGTATAAACTGTTATGTTCATATTTTTAGTTTCTCAGCTGCTGGTCATGCAGTTGTCCACCACAGACATGCCACCGCAAAGTAAAGGGGAGAGTATACGTGTTAAAAGGATGGGGCTTTGCATCACAGGGACTTCATGTCACCCAACATTTTATATAGCCAAGTGGCACTTCCACCTAGCAGCACTGGGGTCCTCTGTTTGAATCCCAACCATGGCACTACCTGCCTGGAGTTTGCATGTTCTCCCTGTGCCTGCATGGATTTCTCCCACACTAAAGCTCTGCTTAAATTGACTGCGCTATATAAGTAAATACAGAAATAATACTGGGCATATGAAAAGATAATTCAGCGTGGAAAAAAAGCAGCACCGCCACAAATGTGAGATATTACAAAAAAAACAAGAAACAAAATAAATGTGTGTTGCTCTACAGTGATTGATATTAAAATTACAGATTTTTTTTATAGATAAACAGTCCTGTGGATAAGGTTATCAAATCCCTTCACCAAGTGAACACGCCACCACCACGATAGGTTGGACTCTTACTAGAAGCCTGGACCGTTTATTACGATAGGGTCAAACAGGCTTGATAATTTTGTCCCGATAGGCGTCATCAGCAGGGGATGTACAAAGAAACCACATAGGGAACAGCTCCAGAGCATCCAGGGGACTCCACCCAAACGACGATCGTGTAGTCAGATCCAAATAAAACATAAAATGCTGGATAGTGTAAAACCTTTTAAGGGTTGCATTTAATATAACATATTGTACTTACACATATCCATTTTAAAAACAGAATTGCAAGGTAAAAAAGGAAGGTGGCGAACAGAACATCCAAAAATGTAAAATGCACAATAACCGGAACATACAGCTCACCCCAGGAGTTAAAGCTTGATATTTGTAAAAAATACAGTATGAGATTGCAATGTTTGTCACCTTGTGGCCTTGGTCTATTTTAAGTCACTGCCACTGACCCTAAAGCCCAAGTGCAATAATGAAAAAAAACAATCAGAACCAGGGACATTACTTACATTCAGTAAGATATGTCCCTTGTGCTTAGGTCTCTTCTCTTAGCTGAAATCCACCTCCATCTATGCCCCCAACCCCTGTTACTGTAATCTTGTGGCGCTACCGGGGCAATAGAACTAAGGGAGCAGTGCCCGACTATGCCTGTTCTCTTCGCCCAGAATCGCCATTCATAGAAAGAAACCTGTACTACATCTTCAATGAATGAAACATGATCTATGGCATGGAGAGGCAGACCTTTCAGTCATTCACCTATCCTCCATGCATAGATCGTTTTTCATTCATAGAGGCTGTAGTATGGTGTCCTATGAAAGGTGGAGCTAGGAGGAAAGAGTGGGCAAATTAGCTGTTTAATTAGTTATGTGAATTCCAGCATCTCACTCGCATTTACTAAAGCAGTAGAGCATGTTCAATTTGCAGAAGAGCATAGGTTAAATTATGCCAATTTTATTCACCCAGTCATGTGTGAGTAAAAAGTTTTCCCTTGCACATGATTGAGTATTCAAATTGAACACGGCTTCACCTCATTCACAAAGTGAACCTTCATTTTGCAAATGAAACATGCTCTCTACTCCCTTCATAAGGCTACATTCACACTGGCGATTTAGGCTGGTACAATTTACAGCAGCAGAAATCTTCATGATTTCAGCAGCGGCTGTAAGCTGATAGGTGCTGCCGCCGTTCACTATAATGACAAGTCGGCAGCATCCACAGCTATTCGCGGCTGTCCGCCACAGCCATTCATTACCTGCGAATGGGTGCAGCTGCAGCCAGCTTGTCGTTAATGAATGGGGCTGGTGGCTGCATCTATCAGCTCACAGCGCCTAGCCTCAGCAGAAATCGCATTGGCCTAAATCGCCCGTGTGAATATAGCCTAAGTCAACCACAGGGCTCCTAGGCTATGAACATTCTTTAGTTCTGCAGATCATATACTTGCTATATGCACAGCACCTAGTGGCTGAGCAGAGATGTAAATATCTTGGTGAAGAAGTATCAGGCCTCGTTTTTTTGCTGACAGGTGCAAGGAAAGCATAAAAACCATACTGGGTGCTGAATGTTTGAATTTTCCTGCATCTCAAGAACTCTTAAAGCCTTGTAGTTTTTTTTTGTTTACACTGATGAGGTTATTTCTCGATAATTACTGTGAGATTCTTTGAAGGAACCGATTGGTGATAAATAAGAATTCTAGGGAACAGTTTTTAACAGGCAGCCAATGGAGACATTTACTAGTAGTGTAATTTTTACACTCAAACTTCTGGCATGGGCATGATTGGAATCTAGCCTATCAATGTCCTGAGCCACTGATAGGATAATTCTTCCCCTGTGATCAGTCAAACTTCAAGTGTTTCAGAAGCAAGATAGCTTTATTTCAGTTACACCGGTATAACTGGATGGAAGTCTACATGCTACGTGAAAAAGCAAAAGTCCCATACAGACACGAGGTGTATGACCTTCTTATATGGTCAACAGAAAGTGTACTATTGGCTTAAAGACCACCGGTGGCTCATGACGCAAACAGCTTTATTGCCAATCACAGTGTCTCTTTACAACTCTTAGCAAAGTTTGATTTAAGGAAGTAAAACAAACAATAGAACTAAAGCAACGTGTCCTTAGAAGCCATTACAGAAACTGGACTCCATTTTACATTTTTATAAATAGTCACACAATGCACATAGAAAACTTTTCCAACATTCCCTCCTCTTGTGTGGCTATTTTATCTCAACACATTTCGATGATAGTCCCTGTGTTTTATGCACTTTCGGGCTATATGTCATTAAGTTGAACTTCAACGTCCACACATGTCTCCTCGGAGGTAGGAAGTGCTTGATACATTGTTCTTGAGATTGCAGTTTCGATCACTTTTTGTGAAAGTCCTCGAACACAGGGAATGCAGCAACATCCGCAAGTGACCAGAACGGCCAAAGCCACAGCAATTGAGATCAAACATGATGCGATAAGTCCAGTCCATTTACCAAACCATCCTTCAAGCCAGTTTGTGAATGGATCATTAATACCTGAATTCTCTGCTAATTCATTCGATAGAGCAGTTAGTCCTTCCAGGGCTTTGGTCACAGTCCCTCCAGGAGCTGTATTATTAGGGATAAAGGTACAACACATGCTACCAAACATTTTGCATACCCCTCCTCTTTCAGCTAAGATCATATCTAAAGCCATTTGGTTCTGCCATGCCATTAGAGAGGTGGGGCCCAGCTGTTCTGCTAGACCTTTTACAGCATCCCTGGTATAGTTTACAAATCGTTGTTGGTTGTAGTATATATAGTTAATCCAGTCAACATTTTTATTTATAGTTACCCACCAGAAAAGAGACTCAAACCCTGCCGTTACCTGATTCCTGGCCTTAAACTCATTCGGCACCCCTCGAGGAACTCCAATCTCATCTATGTAGATATGGGAGTCAAATGACCCTTTGAGAGAGGTGTCCCTTTGATACCGTTGGTGACTCTTAGTCCACGGGTGTTCTGACAGGATTCTCAGGGGCATAACTAGCTGGACCATAGCACAATCCCCTCGGGCATTGGCCGGGACCCTAGCTCGCAGTTTCTTATCCCCACACATCCACCAGACATCAGCTCTCTGAATGTCATGTTCCACCCAGTCACCATGTTCCTTGTTAATCCTCTCCGCACAGCAGTCATCAGGTAGTGACCCAAGATCCATTGCGCTACTGTTCCCCGGGAGTGCAAAACAAGTAAAATTGCCCGGATACGTAGCAACCGCTGGAGGTATCTGAGGTCTCTGCACTGGGGGAAACAACAAACTCAATGTGTGACAGGTAGAATTTATTTCTGGTTTATAACTCTTATTATATAAACGCAGCATACATTTTAAACCTTCTGGATCTGTATTGTAATCTAGAGGAAAAGGGACCGTCGCTAAATGTGGTCTAGCTCCAGCACAAACTAAACAGTTTTCCTTTTTTAGAGTTTTAACCGTGTACCTTAACCATTCTAACCACTCATTTTTTTCTTGGTAACCCGTCTCCAAAGCTATGGCATCTTCTACTGTTAGGTTAGTAAATCTTACAGTGTTACTCAGAACTTCTATCTTACTATGGCCTTCTTCTTTCTCTTCTGTGTCTACCTTTTCCTGTTTGGTTTTATTGGGTGGTAATACCTCGAGGAAAAATGTACCTAAAGGATCTGATCACCCATGCTCCCATAGAATATAACCGTTGATCCTTTTTTGAGGTTCTTTTAATGTTATCAGCAATTGATTGCAATCTCTGCCATGGGTACAGGGAGAATTGGCTGCCTTTGTTATGGTGAGTCTTTCTTTTAAACCATTTATGCCTAGAATGTTGTACCCCCAATCTTGGTGTGCTGTGGTCCACAGGACCTGGTTCCATACTGAACAGTCAGTTCCACTTGGAATATAACAAACATATTTATCTGCCCATTGGAGCCTTCTTGCTTCAGTTAAGTCCCCACAGTCCACCATTTGGCAAAAATCAACTAAAATGGTACTAGTTACTTCTTCTATGGAGGTTAAGTTCAAGGCCTTCCCCGTACTTGCCCATTCTAGTGGTTCCTTCTCTTTCCATTTTCTGCCTCCACGTATAGACGTCTCACCTAGAGTCACCAGTAGACCCAAGATAATTACTGTCCCTTCCATCCTAACCAGCTACAGAGCCCTGGGGGTAAGGTAATGGAGTTCTTCACCGGTTTGAGATAAGCCCCACCTTGTGCAGAACCTCCCTTTGTAGCCGGACTTTACCAGAGCTCTGCCGCCAACTGACCCTGCTCTGCCTGTAAAACCTTTTTGCAATGGGACTGGTGAGTCCAGGTAGACCTCTCTGCAATCCTTATTGCAGTGGGAGTGGTAAGAAGAACCTGATATGGCCCCTCCCACTTAGGCAAGTGCCAATGTTTCCTTTTTATTACTTTTATTAGGACCCAGTCTCCGATATGGATTTTCTCTTCTCCTTGGATTGGACCTTCTGGAATAGAACAGATCTCATTAATTTGTTTCTGTTTCAACAAGTTAGACATATATTCTGCTAAGGTACGTTCAGATTCTTCAACTGGTGTTTCATTTAGTAGTAAGGGTATTCTATATGGCCTCCCATGTATCATTTCAAATGGACTCAAACCTTCCTGTGTGGGTGTAATATGCATGCTAGTCACAGCTAATGGTAGGCAGTACATCCAATTTTTACCTGTTTCTTCCATAGCTTTTCTCAGTTTATTTTTCAGGATTCCATTGTGTCTCTCCACCAATCCAGCTGATTGGGGGTGGTAGGCGCAATGGTTTTTTACTTGGATACCCATCACTTCTGTCAAATGTTGTATAGTTTTATTTACAAAATGGGATCCATTATCGCTGTAGATCTTTTCAGGGATTCCAAACCTAGGAATTATATCTCTTAGTAATGCTTTGGCTACAGTCTGTGCGTCCGCACTTCCTGTCGGGAATACCTCCACCCATTTGGTCAAAGCATCTATTATTACCAGACAATATTTTTTCCTTTCACATTTGTCCAATTCAATAAAATCCATACAAATGTGTTGGAATGGATATTGCGGTGTGGGGAACTTTCCTTTTCGTGGTCTTATACCTCCCTGAGCATTGTGTTTTGCACATATAATGCATTGAGAACAAAAAGTTTTTGAATAGTTTGTAAAGCCATAGGCCGTACATACCTTATTTAACATTTCAGTCATCCCCCTGTTTGACACATGAGTTACTCCATGTGTCAACACTGCTGCATACCTAAATAGGGATTTTGGCAATACTGGTTTTCCTTCAGGTGATGTGTAAATGTTCTCTATCAATGTGCAACCTTTTGTTTTCCAATATTGTTTCTCCCCGGGGGGAGCATTCTGCTGCATATCAGTAAGGACTGTATGATCTATTTCTATGATTTCCAGTTCTGTCATTATTTGATGTGTTTCTTGTGCCGCTATTTTAGCCGCTTCATCTGCTCTTTTATTTCCCTCCGAGATGGGGTCTGTATGTTTTGTGTGTGCTTGACATTTGCATATCGCAAGCTCTTTTGGTAACTGTATTGCATCTAGAAGTTCTAGAATGAAGTCCGTGTGTGAAATTGGCTTACCACTAGAGGTCACCATCCCCCTGTTTTTCCATTGTTGTGCAAAAACATGTACAGTTGAAAATACATATTGACTATCTGTGTATATGGTTACAGATTTTCCTTTTGTAATTATGCATGCTCTTGTCAGTGCTACAAGTTCTGCTACTTGTGCTGAATAATGTTTTCAGTAGGGAGTGGTGGTAGTAGTGTGGATGGGTTTAATGTAGTACACCTCTGTATTAAGTGAAGCTGTGTCAAGAGTATCGTCATACAGGAAAGGTGTCGTGCTGGCCTCAAATGTGATATATTTTGTTGTAAAAGAATAACAGATACTGCATGAGGTACTATGAGTGTCAGCAGGTGATATAGCACTATAGATGCTGAGGCCTTAACTGCTTCGGCTGCAGCTACCACTGCCTGTACACAGGGTGGAAGTGCTCTAGTTACACTGTCTAGTTTTGTAGAATAGTAAGCAATTGACCTCTGGCGCTCACCATGTGACTGTGTAAGTACTGATGTCATGTGACCTTCCCTTAAATCTACTGTTTGTTTGAAAAAGGTTTATCATATTCCATTAAGGCTAGCACTGATGAACTAGAAAGGACTTGTTTTAGGTCAGTAAAAGCCATCTCTGTTTCCTCACTCCATTTAAAAGCATCCTGTGGGGCCATGGGGTTACCATGTAAGGCATGGACCAACGGGGCGGTCAATATTGAATACCCGGGGATCCAAACCCTACAAAAATTCCTCATGCCCAAAAAATACATCATTTTGTTTTTTTGGTCTCGACACCTGTAGGAGGATTCTAATTCTCGCTTCATCCAGGTGCCGACCTTCTTTTGAGATATTATACCCTAAGTATTTGACCTGCTGTTGCCACAACTAGAGTTTTAGTGTTATTTACCTTATGCCCTTGATCATGGAGAAAATACAACAGAGCCATTGTGTCAGTCCTACAAACCTCCTCTGAGGGAGACGCCACTAGACTGTGTCTTCATAGAGGAGGAGCTGGCTTCCCCCTAGGGGCACAAATTGAGCCAAGTTTGTGGACATTGCCTGTGAAAAGATGGTGGGGGACTCTCAATAGCTCTGGGGCAACCTGGTAGGTATACCTTTTCCCCCGGTAAGTGAAGGCAAACCAAAATTGATGGTCGGGGTGCACTGGAAAGCTAAACATTACTGATATCAATCACAGAGAAGAATTCATTCCCTGAATCCAAATCATTCAATAGTGTGTGTGGATCTGGTACCACAGGAACTCTTGGTATAACTGCCTGGTTAACAGCTTGTAAATCCTGTACCATTCTCCAGCCTGTGGAATGCGGAGCCTTCTTAACAGGGAAAAGAGGGGTGTTACAGGGGCTGTCAGGACACAGCATAACCACCTCCGTTTGTAAAAATGTATCTATTACAGAGGCTATACCTTCCTCTGCTTCCTTCTATGGGACTCCTCTGTTTCCACCTCGGCAGTGTACTCCTCTACATCCTCATCTTCTTCAACACTTTGCA
Organism: Rana temporaria; assembly: GCF_905171775.1. Lineage (NCBI taxonomy): Eukaryota > Metazoa > Chordata > Amphibia > Anura > Ranidae > Rana > Rana temporaria. Next base: position 380,506,406 of record NC_053492.1, on the reverse strand, counting down.
CAAAAACCTTTACTTTCACATTTGTTTCCCATTGTTTTCAGATACTTCTCTGAATGTTTAGCATATTGTAAAACATCTAGAACTGATGCAGTTCCGTAAATAACCATATTTTTAACAATGTAATCCTTATGATCCTGTTTTAATCCATTTACAAAAGCTATTTTTAGCTGTTGCTGATATACACTATTCACATCCTCTGCTTCGGGGAGCCCGGAGAACACTTTAAAAACCTCTCGTAGTTTATTTAGGTAGTCACTGACACTCTCCTTGTCTTCTTGTACTGTCATATTTATTTTCTGCCAATCAGTCCTTTGAATCCATCTAAGCTGACATCTATTCAGTAATGCAGTCAACCTGTTTCCTAAGTCTGGGCTATCTGGAGGTAATGGATCTCTTCGCCCCTGCCCATCTGCTAGGCCTAAGGGTCCCAATCCCCCTTTACGGAAACCCAATCTGATCCCAGCACTCTCCTCAGGACTCTCTCTACCTCCACCCTGTTCAACTTGTAACTGTTCCGTAATCCCTCTATGTTTTCAATAAATTCCACTGGGCCTAATTTTGGATGTTTTATGTGTTCTGTAGCCTTTTGTATGTCCTTCTCAGTCCATGGCCTGAAAACAGTCATTGTCAGGGGATGCTGTCCTCCCAACCCGTCAGCCTGTCCTCCCCTGGGGTTTGGGACTTCTATCAAAGGGTATACTTCACCATCATCTACACCATGCCTAATAGGAGGTTTACTTGATCTCTTGGCACCTGCAGGGGCACCTAGTGTATAGGTTATGGCGTCAGTTAAAGTTTCAAGGATTGATCTGTTCAGCTCCGAGATCATGCTGCTATCTGGAGAGATTAAGGAAGTAGGGTCAGGGTCTTGTTCAGAGGCGGTTCCTCTGACAGGGGTGGATGTCACAGGGAGGGTGGTACTCTGGGCAGTGGCTTGCACCTGAGGGGGAGGACCATTATAAGGACGTGGTCTCTGGGTGCTACAAATTAAATTATCCTCTTTGTCCACAAGCCAGCATGCCGCCATTTCTAACTTACACCTTCTCTGATCTTAACAATTTAAGTATTTGTCACCAAATTCTGGCAACCTTTTACAGTTAAATTATTCTAAAAAACACATTTTCTTTTCCTTTTAGCACAGTATATCACAATTTTAGGGTCTTTGTTTGCATACATTTCTTATCACCACACAACAGCAACACACACAATACATCCCTTTACAGAAATTATTCCCTGTGCTCTGTTCGTTTGCTTCAGTGTTAAGTTTAGAATACAAATCCCACCAAAATCTATATAAAACAAAGTCTAAATTCCCCAAACAGGAACCCTATGCACACATATATTTCCTATACCAATCACCCTCTCTCCTTCTTTTTTTTTTTTTTTTTTAGAAGCACAGTTTGTTTAAAACAAACAGACACAACAAACAAACAAACAAAACAAACAAAAAAGAAGAGAGAAAAAAAAAAATGACCTGGTCTAAATTCACACGTGCGCACACACACACACACACACACACACACACACACACACACACACAAAAGAGCAAGTGTACTTAGCAATGTCTGAATGGGGGGGGTGAGCGAGCCCAGTGTTTAAACACCAGATTGCAGACACTGCCTTAACAAAAAACGTCCCTGTTGTTAGCATTAATTGGGGTTTCCAATAATTTGTAAATCACTGGTGTAGCAATCCTTGGCAACGATAACAATAAGAATACAGGGGAAACAAAATAAATATCAAAACACCCCACACTATGGGGAAAAACAAAAAATAGTTAAAACCTGTGTGTACAGCAGTACTGTTGTTCAAACAAAAGGTAAAGTTAGCAAGGTTAACCATTTGAAAGAGATAAAAAGAGAAAAAAAAAGTGATCACCAAGAAAACAGTCAGCCTCGCAATCTATTTAGATAACTCAGCTACTTTTAGCGCTTAAATTGTCGGGTCCGCAACCTTCGACATTCGGTATACCCTTCAAATCTTTTTTTTTATCTGTCCCGGACAGCAGGTGACGTCCATTTTTACCTCAGGCAACGCCCCAAATGCCTGTGACATCGGACTATTAAGATATTATACAATCAGTCTCAATGTCTGTTATCACAACTCATCAGTGGACTATTAAGATGTCATACAATCAGTCCCAATGTCTGTTCTATAACTCATAACCAGAATCAAGCAGAGAAAAAGAGAAAAAAAGAATAGACTTAGAGAGAGAGAGAAAAGAAAAAAAAATTTAATTTAAAGTATCTTACCTCCAAAACACAATAGAAGGACTGGATCACGGCAGGTTCGGAACCAGATGGTTGAATCCGGGTCCTGGTAGCAATCGGCCCCTATTTGACCACTAATGTTAAGTGGGGGGACTTATTTTCTCAGTGAGTTTTGAGATCCGATACTCACCGATTTCTGATCGATCAGAACCATTGGACCCGGGCTTCACGCATTGGTAGCGGCTCGAAGGACCAAAATGATAGGATAATTCTTCCCCTGTGATCAGTCAAACTTCAAGTGTTTCAGAAGCAAGATAGCTTTATTCCAGTTATACCGGTGTAACTGAAATAAAGCTATCTTGCTTCTGAAACACTTGAAGTTTGACTGATCACAGGGGAAGAATTATCCTATCAGCCACACCTATCAATGTTCTGCAGGCCAAGTTCATATTATAGCATATTGCAGAAAAGCAGATACAACTCATACATCAAACACATGTCCTCTATTTTAGCTTCTAAATGGTGATGTGTATATTAAAAAAATTAAAATAAATGCAGTACATAAGATCCCACAGTACCTGTTTTTGGCCACAAGATGCCCTCAGTTTTCTGAATGAATCTGTGTGCAAACTGTATGCACCCTTATTTGCACCCTTTTGGTTTGTTTAAAGCTGAACTACGGGAAAATAAAATTTGTTGCCAGTCCACAACAATGCATTTCTGGAAGATCGGCAAGTATTTTTCTATAATTGCAGGGTCTTTAACCCTTTCTCTGCTCTTTAACCCTTTCTTTGACAGAGATATTTCTATGTGTTTTGTTTTGTTTGTTTTTTTTATTGGTAAAATGCACATTGTAGGCCTGAGGGTTAGTTAAAAAACCTAAACCTTAAATATTTTCTGAAAGCAGAGATGCTGGAGAACAAAATCTTAGTAGTTCCAAATTCGATACATTTTTATATTTTTACAATATCGGCGCAATGTTTTATCAAATACATACTTTCCGTTAAAAAAAAAATACACTAAAGTAAATTTTAGTGCACACAGAGGAGATATATTGCCCAATTTTTGTTGAAATATAAATGTAGCGCTACTGCCGTGGGAGTCTCAATAATACTGTCATGGTATTCCCCTCTAGTGTTGCCCTGCAGCCAGGCACACAGGCTCATCCACACATTTCTCCAATGATCAGTCTAGGGGTGTTGTTTTTGTTTTATTTTTTTTGGAGAACTGGGATACTCCAAAAACAGAAACTATGTACAACTTGAGTATGAAGTATTCTTGCTTGCAACAAACTGCTTTGAGGTCGTAGTAGTAGTTAACTTCAAACTATGTTCATAGAGCCACAAGAGCAAAGTCTCTTTTACAGAGGATTAGATGGACTAAGCTCTTCAGAACATCCGCTGGTGTTCCCTTCAAATAGACCCAGAGCTGACTCTCTAGCACAAGAGGGGTAGCAGCAGCCCAAAGGTCTCTAAGATCTCTCAGCACTCTGTTCTCACAATATGTCAAGGGACAACTGGTTGCCTCCTTCAAACTTCCAAGCAACACTTTCCTCCAGTGATACCAGACTAGATCTTCAGTAGACAGCCTCTCAGTCACTTCAGCATCCAGGCCCTTAGTGGTATTTTCCTGCAGAGGATCAATCCAGCCTGCAATGCTGCCATATGCTTGCTGTTCGTGAGGCCTCAGGTCACTGACATGAGGCCTCACGAACAGCAAGCATATGGCAGCATTGCAGGCTGGATTGATCCTCTGCAGGAAAATACCACTACTAAGGCTTCCCTGGCTTGAAAAAAGTACTTATGGTGTCTAGGGTTGCCACCTGTCCAGGATTCACCCGGACAGTTCGGGTTTGGAATCATGCATTCGGGTTTCAGACTGCCTGAAATCTGGACACATTATTTAGACTTAACTATGGCTTCTCAGCAGGGTTGCTGGCTGCAGTTGTCTAAGCTGAGAGTGTCTATTACACCCCCCCTCCCCGAAACACACACAGACTGGAGAGGAGAGAGGGCTCGATCTACACCTCTTTATACCACCCCTACCCCTCTGTGTCTGCCCACACTCCAATCCCCACCGCTGTGCCTCAGAAAAGGAAAGTTGGGGCTGGAAATTCTTGTCTGTGACTCAAGTCATCCCCCTTCTCTCTCCTGCCTCTGAGCGAGTACTCTAAGGCAAATCGGGGTTCTCAGAGCACCCCTTACATCAGATTTCCCCTTTACACCAGTGACCACAATGTTTCCCCTTACATCGGAGTTCTCAGTGTCCCTCCTTCCATCAGGGTTCCCAGAGCATCTCTTATGCTAGAGTCCCCAGAGTTCTCCCTTACTTTAGAGTCTCCCCTTACAGCATAAGGGAACTCTGTGGATTCAGATGTAAAATGGGAACTCTATGGAATCAGATGTAAAAGGGGACTCTTGTTATTAACTTCATATGATTAGAAATGTTAATAGCAAAATATATGAATAGATTATACTATAAAAAAAAATGTGTGCCACTAAACTGTTCGGGTTTGACTTGAAGAAAAGGTGGCAACCCTAATGGTGTCCCAATGCTGTCCACTTTATGTCCTACATCTGAAGAGACTAGTCCATGGGTCTTCAAACTATGGCCCTCCAGTTGTTGAGGAACTACAATTCCCATCATGCCTAGTCATGTCTGTGAATGTCAGTGTGTTACAATGCCTCATGGAATGTGTAGTTTTACAACAGCTGGAGGGCCGTAGTTTGAGGATCCCTGGACTAGTCTGAGAAATAACCTGCAAAGGGAGGAGTGTCCTCACCTTCTTGTTCTGAGTATCGCACTGCTTCCCTAAATCCCATCAAAGTTAATCTGTAATACATTTTAAAAAGGCAACCCCTAGACTTGCGGCGAGGGAGAGCTAACATCTGCTGTGTGTGGGTAGCTGTATGGGTGTAAGTAAAAAGGTAAATACTGTGCTAATAATAAAATTGAGCAAAATGCTAGTGAAAGCTAAGCTGCGACACAATAAACATGTGAAACCATGCAAACAGAACTATGTAACAGAAAATAGTCGCGCTAAAACAACCTGTGAATAAAATCCTGTGCAAAAGTCTGAAATCTGTAGTGCACCAAAATAAACAGTGTATCCAACAAAAATAAGAATGCTGGCTAAAATCACCTACATAATCAAATGTAAACAACTGATGGAAGGCAAGAAAAGAGGTGAATATAAAAAAGAAATTAAATCTATAAGTCCAAAGTTCACATTAGTATGCAATAGATGAATAAAATTAGAAAAAAGTGTATACAAAGTGAAAAAAAAATGGGAAAATATAGTTGGTGTGAAAGTCCCCTATTGATACAAAGCGTCCAATTCCAAAGTATTAGGAAAACAAGGTGGTGTGTGAATACATTGTTGTGATTGAAGAAATAGATGTGTATCCACCGAAAACCGCAGAATAAGCTTCTCCCCATGATGTACAACAAAGGCAATGGGTAACTTACCAGATGGGGTGGACCTCCACTAATGGCAAGGTCAACAGCGCCTGCAGAAACAACCCTCTGTGGGGTCATGAATCCGTCCCAGGACGTTACAGCATCAAGGTCCAAATGCTCTCCTTACGATTGGTGTCTCTCCACTATCAGGTGAAGAAACGGGGTCTCCTTGCCCTTGCAAGGGCTAAATGCTCCTGACTACTGCAAGTACCATTCATACACTGACAGCACAGCAACCTAAGGTGCAGGGCTACATTTGGGAGTATGATTATTCATAAGCCCCCTGTACTGTAACCCTCTCAGTTTTAATGACATACAATTACAATGATCAAATTATTGGGAAGCCCTACACACCCTTCAGTGGCCATTCTTAAAGTGGATGTAAATCCCAAACATTTTTTTTTATTTTCTTTGATGTCACAATGTAGAGAATACAATTTCCTATCATCTGTGCCCAGTCTTGCCACACAGAGTTAATCCAGCGCTGAGCAATCCTCTTTTTATTGTTCAGTGAAATAAAACAGACTTCCAGATAAAGACCAAAGTCCTTGCTTGAGTGAGAGGTTATTTACATATCTCGTGCACTAGCTTGTAGACATGCACAGCTTCTTGTCTATGTATATTCTGGTGGCTGTTTGCACTGAACTGTGGATCACCCCATATTTTGAAAACATTTAATCAAAACACAGGAAAGACAGCCAATCCTGGGAGAGCTGGACGGGAGAGGAGGAGAGGGGAGGGGGATGTGAATTGTGCACTTTACAGAAGCTGTGTATGTCTGCAAGCTAGTGCACAAGATATGTAAATAACCTGTTACTCAAGCAAGGACTTTGGTCTTTATCTGGAAGTCTGTTTTATTTCACTGAACAATAAAAAGAGGATTGCTCAGCGCTGAATTAACTCTATAAAGAGTGAATTGTGTACACTATTGATTTAATCTAGGGCCGAATCAGGGTTGCCATCATCCCTGTTATGTTGTACATAAGCAATCTCTAGATTGGGACTTTCTTAAAGGCAACCAAACATAACAATATATAATAATAAAAAGTATGATTTATTGAAACACAAGTAAAGAATTCCCACATGGGACAAGTAAAAACAATTTTGTATGCAAAACATGGAAATAGGAAGTGGTGATACCCAAACTCATACGCTGATTGATTGTACTACAGCAATGACATGGATTGGGTACTGTATCCAACGACATTTCGGTTATCTTCTTCAGGGATATGAATCACTACTAAACATTGATAAGTTTGTCAAATCTCCTGCAGAGCTCCAGTACTTCCGCCAAGGAAGGCGAATAGGAGGATTTTCAACAAGAACGCTTTAAATCATTCTATATGGGTAGTCTTTGATGTATTTTTGTCCCCTATATGTAGGGCTGCACTTTAAACACAAGAGGGAGCAGTTGTTCCAAATTGACACTGCAAGCTTGTGCAGTGAAAAAAAGAGGGGATCATGCCTTTCAGACCAGCTATATCCTTCTATGATTGATGCTCCCTGAAGAGTGAATTGTGTAGCTGGAACTTAGAGCCAGATTCAGGTACAATTACGTTTCTCCTCGGTGGCGTAACGTATCCCATTTACGTTACACCGCCGCAGGTTTACAGCGTAAGTGCCTGATTCACAAAGCCCTTACCTGTAAACTTGCGGCGGTGTAACGTAAATCCGCTCGGCGCAAGCCCACCTAATTTAAATGGGGCGGGCACCATTTAAATTAGGCTCGTTCCCGCGCCGAGCGTACTGCGCATGCTCCGTCGGGTAAATTACCCGACGTGCATTGCGCTAAATGACGTCGCAAGGACGTCATCGGTTTCGGCGTTAACATAAATGGCGTCCAGCGCCATTCACGGATGACTTACGCAAACGACGTGAAATTTAAAATTTCGACGCGGGAACGACGGCCATACTTAACATTGCTTAGAACACCTAGGAGGTAGCCCTAAATTTACGACACGTATCTCGACGGAAACAACGTAAATTTAGATCGACGGGCATCGCGGACGTTCGTGAATCGCCGTAACTAGTCATTTACATATTCTACACCGACCACAATGGCCTCGCCACCTAGCGGCCGGCCTAGAATTGCATCCTAAGATCCGACGGTGTAAGTCAATTACACCTGTCGGATCTTAGGGCTATCTATGCGTAACCTGATTCTATGAATCAGCCGCATAGTTAGGACGGGCGGATCACAGAGATACGACGGCGTATCTCTTTTGTGAATCTGGCCCTTAGTACCTAAACCATGCAGTCCTGGACAAGAGCTGAAAATATCCGCTCATGCAAATCTCTCTTTTTTGTATAGAGGAAGAAATTTGCCTCTAAAACAGGGGCGTAACTAGAAATCACAGGGCCCCATAGCAAAATGTTGTATGGGCCCCCCCCCCCCCCTCCAAAAAAAATGAACTAATGCCATTGAACAAGACATTACTAATTTTATATATATATATATATATATATATATATATATATATAGCAAGGCAGGTTATTATAAGAGAGAGACTGATTTTGCCCCCCCCACAGATAGACGCAGCCTCTGCCCCCCCCCCCACAGAGAGATGCAGCCTCTGCCCCCCCACAGAGAGACGCAGCCTCTGCCCCCCCCCCCACAGAGAGACCCAGCCTCTGCCCCCCCCCCCACAGAGAGACGCAGCCTCTGCCCCCCCCCCCCACAGAGAGATGCAGCCTTTGCCCCCAACAGCAAAAGAGCCTCAGACTGCAGTGCCCAGAAAACAGACTGCTACCCCTTTACGGCTCGGGGAAGACAAGATATGGGCACATATGAAAATTACTGACTCTGACAGCACTTCAGCAGTGCAACACAGATGACCTCCATTAGGCTGCATTCACACCTGAGCGTAGGGCGTTCGGTCGTTTTTTCGGGCGTTTTTTTTCGCGCGTATTCATGCTTATTTGCGCGTTTGCATACAGCGTCGTGCGACGTTTTTGTACTTCGGGCGTTTCTTATTTTAGCCAATAGGAAAAATTATCATCTTTTCATCACTTGTTGCTATGTTGGTAGATTTTTTTTAATCTTCTGCATGGGTGACAAGTTCTATTGATTAAAGCGACGAAACGCCCATAGCAAACGCCTGTTGTCGCGCGATACGCTCAATACGCGCGTTTCCCATTACTATCTATGGGGGAAAAAAAACGCTCAAACGCCTCTGTCGCGCGATTCGCGCGACAAAAAAAGGTCCGGGACTTGTTTGAGCTTCGCGCGACAGGCGTTTGGGCGTTCAGGCGTGAACAGTCACCATAGGGAATAATGTTAATTCTCCCCTCTGGCGTTTGTGAGCAGTGCGCTTCAGGCGTAAAAACGCCTAGGTGTGAATGGGGCCTTAAAGTTACAGTCTCAAGGCAGGCTTGGTCCCCAGCAGCCCACTCTTCCTGGCTCAGGAACAAGAGGGGGAGGGGAGAGAGGGATCTCTAGCCCCGTCCATGTCTGCAGCCCCTCCTGTAGGGAGTACGTGGGGAGCAGAGAGCTCTAGGGGGCTGGAGAGCAATGTTGGGGGATCCAGGGAGCAGGGGGTTGGAGAGCACTGGGAGGGAGTAGGGGGGGGGAGACAGGGAGGACCAGAAAGCACTGTGGTGGGGATATCAGTGTGGGGGAACAAGGGAGCACAGAGCACTGGAGGGGAGGTGAAGAGCTATTGGGGGGGGGGGGACGACGACTGGACAGCACAGTGAGGGGGGAGAGCCAGGGAGCACAGAGGGGACCAGAGAGCACTGCGGGGGAGCGAAGGAGCAGTGGGGGGGGGGACTGGACAGCACAGTGGGGGTAGCATGGGGGAGCACAGAAAGTACTGTGGGGGGGGGAGAGCACAGGGGGGGGGACAGGGCAGCACATTGGGGTGGGGGGGGCAGCACAGTGGGGGAGCCAGGGAGCACGGGGGCCAGGGAGCAGAGGAGGTATGCAGGGAGAACTGGGAGGAACTAGGGAGCACGTTGGCAGTAAAAAGTTGGATAGGAGGAGCTCCGGTGGATGGATCACATCCCGGCGCCTGCTGCAGCCTGACCGACCCCCCCATAAAGAAAGTGAGTCCCCGGCCGTGCCGCCCCCCTGTGTGCCTGGATAGGAGGAGCGGCGGGGACAGCTGCACATGGAGGAATTGATCTTTCCATATTCCTCCTGCAGCCAATGAACGCCCGCAGAAGAAGCGGTCATTCAGCGGCTGCAGGAGGAATATGGAAAGATCAATTCCTCCATGTGCAGCTGTCCCCGCCGCTCCTCCTATCCAGGCACACAGGGGGGCGGCACGGCCGGGGACTCACTTTCTTTATGGGAGGGTCGGTCAGGCTGCAGCAGGCGCCGGGATGTGATCCATCCACCGGAGCTCCCATCCAGGCACACAGCAGGAGGGCGGCACGGCCGGGCAATCCCATACTCACTGGGCAGGCTGCAGAAGGTGCTGGGAGGGGAATCCATCCACCGGCGCTCATCCGCAGTCATAGGGCAGGAATAGTTTGCACCGCCTTGCCCGACTCCAAAGCCCGCTCCACTGATGCCGAGACGCGCCACTGCCCATTCAAAAATGGCGCCAGATGGCGACATTTCGCTACTGCGCATGAGCCGCCCAGCCGAGTTTGTACGATCTTTGCCGAGTCCTGCAGGCTTCCTGTTGGCAACACTGCCGGGCCCCACTCGGCTGCGGGCCCCATAGCGCCCGCGTGGGTCGCTATGGCGGTAGTTCCGCCACTGCTCTAAAAGCTTACAGTTGTGGCCAAATGTAGGTCTTGTAATATATTTTTTTATACCTAGCAGTGTCTAGAGATGAAAAATCAGCTCCTAAATCTTTGGGATAGATAGCAGACTTTAAATAGGCATATAAAGAAGGGGGAATTGTAGTCCAAACCAGAGCTGATTATATTGCTGAAAGCTATTTCTTATTAAGTGATCCTTCCACATTCACACAACTGCCTCTAGACCCCCTTCTTTTTCAGATGCCCTCAAACCATCTTGGCTAGGGCCTTGCCTTCAGGTATTGATAGGGATGAGTTCACCTGCTGGTTGCACTGTGCTGCTCTGGGCTGTTTGTTGCAGTTCCAGTGTCCACCAGTAGGTGTCTCCCAGAAGCCAGCAGGCTGTAATAATCAGCCACACCTGCATTCGGCCATTAGGTGGCTATTTAATGTTGCTCCGCCTTTCCCTGTCACTGTTGTCACTATTCTGTTTGCCTCCTTGTTGCCAGAGATCATGTTCCAGCCTGCACCCCTCTGCCTTGTTCCGGCTCCCTGCTTAGTACTCAGGTTGTCCTCTGCTATCTTGCATTCCTGCATTCCCTGTACCCTTGTCAGTACCTTGTAGTGGTACTTTTAGTCAGTAGTTTAGTTATTTAGCTTTTTGTCAGTGGGGTTTGGTTCTGTTTGCTTATTGATGTGTTTACTGGTAATAAAGGATATATACTTTGTTTGGTCACAGTTTCTATGGGGGTTATTTACGAAGGGCAAATCCACTTTCCACCACAAGTGCACTTTAAATTGAACTGAAAGTGCACTTGGAAGTGCAGTCGCTGTAGATCCGAGGGGGACATGCAAGGACAATAAAAAAAAAAAACATCATTTTAGCTGGCATATGATTGGATAAAAAAAATCAACAGAGCTTCCCCTCATTTCAGATCTACCCCTCCGATTTACAGCGACTGCACTTCCAAGTGCACTTTGCACTTGTAGTTCCAAAGTGGAGTTGCCTTTGGGAAATATCCCCCTATGTGTAGCAGAGTTTAAACTCTGTCCACAAATTCTATATTTTCATCATAACCCTAAAATTCATAAAACATTAACCACTTCAGCCACGGACCATTTTGCTGGTCAAAGACCAGGCCACTTTTTTTGCGATTCGGCACTGCTTCGCTTTAACTGACAATCGTGGCTCCCAAACTAAATTGACGTCCTTTTTTTCCCACAAATAGAGATTTCTTTTGGTGGTATTTATTTTTTGCGCTATAAACAAAAATAGAGCGACAATTTTGAAAAAAAAATCTATATTTTTTAACTTTTTGCTATATTAAATATCTCCAAAAATATATATATAAAAAACATTTTTTTCCCCTCAGTTTAGGCCGATACATATTCTTCTACATATTTTTGGTTAAAAAACAAAAAAAAAAACGCAATAAGCGTTTATAGATTGGTTATAGCAGCTACAAAATAGGGGGCAGTTTTATGGCATTTTTATTAATAAAATTTACAATTAGCCCTAAAATGGGCAAAACGTGTCTGAGGCGTTCGCTACAGGTGGAGAACAGGAGCTGAAGCCAACTTTTACCCATCTCGTTCACATTTATGCAACAGGGAGATGGGGTCTGTGTGCAGACAATCGCCATAAAGCTGTTTATACACATGCATTTTAATTATCTGGGCCTACAAGCAGTGGAATATTTTATACATAAATACTCCAATCTGGATGCCTCACAGGCTAACTTTCTTCTGGAATTAATGGAGTTAGCGCTAACTCACAGAAAATGATCCAAAAACTGAAAATGATGTACAAATTGGAAGCAGACAAGTGGGCGGAGTTTACTTCTAGACATGCATTTTTTTTTTCTATTTTTTTTTTTAATGGGTTATTGAGCAGATTTGCACAACAGCTTTGGAACAAGCCTGGCTGTCTACATTCTCTATATATTTTCATTCTCTGGAAATACTCTTCTGCTCCTTTTCATCCATGTTGCAGACCCTGGTCAGTTGCTGTTACTTGAATTGCTGCTTTCCATGAAGAGCAGGGTCATATACATACAAAAAACCCACAGAAGGCAATTCCTACCTTGTTAGGAGTGGTTATCATTGTAAATAGGTCTATGGCATTTCTTTTAGTCAGTTTTGTAGATTCCTTAAAGTGGAGTTTCACCCATAAATATAACATTACATCAGTAGTTTTAAAAAAAATGTCATTAGTCCTTTAAGAATTTTTTTTTTTTTTTTTAGATGCCTTCAAAGTGTTGTTGCTAGGCAGAATAGTTAATCTTCCCTCTTCCTGCACCTAGGTGCTTAAGCTTCACCGCACAGACTCCTGGGAATGTAGTGGGTTTAACTTTCCAGGAGTCTGTGCACTCCCCAGTCTCAAAGAATCATGTGACTTGGACAGTACAGGTGGTGAAACCTGATCTGAAAACTATTACATTGCTTGTGCAGCACTGAGCATGTGCGAGATCTGCAAGGCTGAAATCCAGGAAGTCATACAGTCTGGCTTCATGATGCCCACACTTAAGATGGCCCCAGTCAATTTCTATTTTATAAAGTGTCTAAATGCTGTAACAACCTAACAAAACGGACCTTAGTTTACAGACTAACTTTACTAGAATACATTAAGCTTGTGTATTACAGGGGTATTTATATTTAAAAAGTGAAATCGTGGCCGGAACTCCGCTTTAAGAATTGTTCAAGCTATCAGGATTACATTGCACAAGGCCAATTTCCAATAGACAAGTTTAGAGATAAGCTGTCACATACCTGGTGAAAACTGGAACAGTGTGGGGGCTTCTCTTGCACCTCCTAACACACCTGGAGACATAAAGTGTGAGGGTATGGAGTAGAAGGAGTGCTGGAGTGACCGACTGGTGAGGTCCGGTCAGAAAGCCTGCAATTTCTCAGCGTTCTGCACAAGAGCAGTCTACCTTCTGGCAGTCTATGAGAAGTGGGGGACGGTGCTGGAGGTGGGCTAACGCATTTCAGATGTTCACTCCTCTTTTGTCAAAAGCAAACGGTTTTTGATCAGGGACTGGCAGGGGCCGCACAGCACTGCACACTTTATAGGTCCACATAAAACCTGATTGGCAGACTTGGATCTGTTGAGTGACATTTGAGACAAGAGGGCGGCAGGTGAGAGTGGGATCTCAGAAGACAATCAGGGGCGCACATTTTGGCATCCTTGCTGGATGACCTTGTCCTGGCACAAAGTCTCTGTCTTCAACATGCAGTCTCATAACCTGATCGAAATACGATTGAATTAACCACTTGACCTACGGAACATTTACCCCCTTTCATGACCAGGCCATTGTTTGCAATACGGCACTGCTTATAACATTTGTGCAGGCATGCAACACTGTACCCAAATAAAAATGTATGTCCTTTTTTTCCCCACAAATAGAGATTTATTTTGGTGGTATTTGATCACCTCTGCGTTTAAATTTTTTTGTGCTATAAACAAAATAACCGACAATAAAAAATATATATATATAGGTTTACTTTCTGCTCTAAAACCTATTAAAAAATCGAATGTCTTCATAAATTCATGCCCATATGTATTCTGCTACATATTTTTGGTTAAAAAAAAATCCCAATAGGTGTATATTGAATGGTTTGTGCAAAAGTTATAGCATCTAAAAACTATGGGATAGTTTTATTTTTTTACTAGTAATGGCATCAATCAGCGACTTATAGCGGGACTGCGATATTGCAGGTGACATTCTGACACTTTATTGGGACCAGTGACACTAATACATTGATGAGTGCTAAAAATATGCACGGTCAGTGTACTAATCAGGGCCGCTGATAAGCCAGTTTTTTTTTTTAGGGGTCCGGAGGTCCCCAGAGGCCCACAGGGTCCCAGATGACAACTCCCCTTTTTTTTATTTACTTTTTATAAAAAATATATATATTTTTTTAATATATTTGTATTTTAATTTTTTTTTTTTTTTAGAGGTCCGGGGGTCCCTAGGGGTCCGAAGGCCCCCAGGGCCCCGGATGGCAACCCCCCTTTTTTTTATTTATTTTTTATAAAAAAAATATATATTTTTTCTAATATATATATTTTTTTATTAAAGGAACAATTTTTTTTTCTTAGGGGTACGGGGGTCCCCAGGGGCCCGGAGATCCCCAGGGCCCGGGATGAAAACACCCCTTTTTTTTATAAAAAAATAAATACATTTTTATATATTTTTTTATTATATATATATATATATATATATATATATATATATATATATATATATATATATATAATTAAAGGTCCCTAGGGCCCCGGATGGCAATCCCCCTTTTTTTATAAATTCTTTTTTTTTTTTTCATATTTTATTTCATTTTTTCTTTTTATTCCTTATATAAGGGCTCATGAGGTCTCCATGTGGCAAACCCCCTTTTTTTTTTAATGTTTTTTTATTTTATTAAAGGGCCCAGAGGTCCCCAGGGCCCTGAATGGCACCCCCCCCTTTTTTTTTATAAATGTTTATTTATTTTATATATTTTTTTATTTTTATAATTTTATAATAATTTGTAAAGGGCCCCCCTCCGCTTCTCAATTCGCGGCAGCCCACCCCCTCCCGCTTCTCAATTTCAAACGGCAGCCCCCCCCGGTTCTCTGCTCCAGGTGCCTACCAGTGCCGCCAATCCTGTAACGTGCTGCAGAGACAGTTTCAAGGCGGGGCCAGGGGTGGAGCTAAAGGCGGGACCAGGGGTGGAGCTAAAGGCGGGACCAGGGGTGGAGCTAAAGGCAGGACCCGTCAGGTAGGCTGTACGGGGCCCCATGATTTCTATCAGCGGCCCTGGTACTAATGACACTGGCTGGGAGGGGTTTAACTGTGTTCCTACCCAGTGTTTTAGAGTACTGTGTGAGTTGCTTTTACTAGGGGGGGAAGAGATGGAATTTGCCGTTCTGTGTCTTTTCTCACGAACGGCGGGTGACAGTGCACATCAAGTTTGCATTACCCACAGATCAGATCAGCTGCTGTGTGTGTGTGTGTGTGTATATACACACACACAGCACGAGTGTGCTGGTGGCAGTGCACATGCATGCCCCCTACCCAGAAGTGTCGGATCACATGTATATATACACATGATCCAGTGCACAGGTGCCATAGCAGTAAATTGTGTCAAAGAATCTCATCCAAATAATTGGTAGGGTGACCAGACATCCCCAGTTTCAGGGGACAGTCCCCTGATTGAGGACACTGTCCCCGGACCAAGTCTGTCCCTGGTTTTGTCCCCAGATTGGATTTATTAGGGGACAGGGGCAATTTCAAAGACAATCAGTGCAGAATTAAAATAAAAAAATTAGAATTACACACCCCCTCTCTGCCGTGCCTACTAGCATAGGGGGGCTGTATTTTTCCCATTATCTGTGCCCCCTTCTGATGATCATGTGCTGGTCGGAGCGGAGGGAATATTTCTTCAGTTTCGGGCACATGCCCATTCAGCTTCGCTTGCATGTTCTTCTGCCTTGGCTCAAATCCTGGCCAGCCACCTGCCTTCCCTGGCGGAGTGATCTTCCTCCGCTCCCCATCCAGTAGTAGCCGGGCCCAGAGAGTTAGACTTGAGACGCTGATTGTTGCCATTAATATTTTTTCTTTACTATGTCCCCAGATTTCATTTTAAAAATCTGGTCACCTTAATAATTGGTATTGTATTATATATAAGCAAATGTGTAGCTGCCCCTTTAAGAAGTGGTCTTGCCACCTGAATGCTTGAAAAACATGTGTGTAAAGAAACTGGTGCTTTCTGTGCTTCATAAAAAAGATTAAATCAATGAATCCAATGCAGTATAATCTATGATGGATGACATCAAAGCTCAATGCAAAACAGTGCCATGCTATGCAAACACATCTGTTGTGACAAATCCAAAATGTAATCCTTCTAGAAGTAGGTATCTTCTAGTCCTTTCACCACGAGTGCTCAAAGGAAAGACGACAACTCACCAGAGGTGTTTGACCCCTTTTACAGGATGGTCAAAATGCGCATTTTGGAATGCCCGATTGGTTCCGCGACCGCTCCAATGTTCCCTCAGGATAGAACTAGGATTATGACATGAGTCCACAGGAGACACAATTAAAAGGTCTTCATAGTGTAGTAAACAAGATATAAAAGCAAATAAGATTGCACTCATATGTAGGCAAAGGCTGCTCTCTAATTAGGCGACTGTCTAAGGTCTCGCACTCACAGGGGCCTCGCGGCCACCAAATTTGCCTCTGCTCGATCACTGGACTGACCAACAGGCTCCAGGTGCCATCTGCAAAAGCTGTGCGGGCAGCCATAGGGCACATAAAGCAGCCGAGCTGCTCCTTCAGCCCACGCCACTCACCTGGCCTCTCCGCGTCTGGCCGGCTAACTATTCGGGTCAAGAGTTGGGCCAGGCGGCGGAAACTATCCCTGCCCTATGACTGTTTGTGAAAGGGAAGGACGGATCCCATCTCAGCACCTTCTGCAGCCTGGCCGACCGCCCAGAGAGAATGTGAATGCCCGGCCGTGCCACCCTCCTGTGTGCCTGCAGCCTGGATAGGAGGAGCGGCGAGGACAGCTGTATATGGAGGAATTGATCTTTCCATATTCCTCCTGCAGCCGCTGAATGACCGCTTCTTCTGCGGGCGTTCATTGGCTGCTGAAAGAATATGGAAAGATCAATTCCTCTATATGCAGCTGTCCCCACCGCTCCTCCTATCCAGGCACACAGGAGGGCGGCACAGCCGGGCACTCATGTCCTCCCTGGGCGGTCGGCCAGGCTGCAACAGGCACTGGGATGGGATCCATCCACCAGAGCTCCTCCTATTCAACTTCTTTTACTGCCAACGTGCTCCCGGGTTCCTCCCAGTTCTCCCTGCATACCCCCTCTGGTCCCTGGCTCCTCCCCCGCTGTTCTGTCCAGTCACCCCCCCCCCCACCGTGCTGTGCTGTCCAGTGCTCCTCCCACAGTGCTCTCAGGATCCCCCACCACCTCTCTGGTCCCCTCATGCTCCCCCCCCGCACTTTGCTGTCCAGTCATCATCCACCCCCCCCCAGCTCTTTGCGTCCCCCCCAGTGCTCTGCGCTCCCTGGCTTCCCCACACCGATATCCCCCACAGTGCAGTTGAGTTTAGAGACTTTAAGGAAAATAAATGCGTCAAAACAGACATTTTAAGCGTGGGTTACCATCTGTCAAGTTGAATCGTTCAGGAGTGGTTGTAAAGACATCCCGTGTACATTAAAGGGGTTGTAAAGGTTTTTTTTATTTTCTAAATAGGTTCCTTTAAGCTAGTGCATTGTTGGTTCACTTACCTTTTCCTTATATTTCCCTTCTAAATGTTTTTTTTTCCTTTTTGTCTGAATTTCTCACTTGCTGTTTCTCCTCAGTAAGCCGTTCTAAATGACTTTCCACCGCTCGGATGATGGTGGAAAGCTTACTGAGGAGAAATTCAAACAAAGAAAAAAATAAAAAAAATTAAGAAGGGAAATCAAAGGAAAAGGTAAGTGAAGCAACAATGCACTAAAGGAACCAATTTATAAAATAAAAAAACGGACCTTTAAAACCCCCTTTCACACTGGGGTGGGAGTGGTGTGGTTTACCGTCAGAATTGCGGTGGTATTAGGCCGCCATCGGTGCGGAAAAAGGGTTAATACCGCCCATAATGCACCTCTGCAGAGGCGCATTGCCGGCAGTATAGCCACGGTTTCTCATTGCTTTCAATGGGAAGGAGCGGTAAACACCCTGCTCCTTCACCGCTCCAAAGTCCTAGCAGGACTTTGCTAGCGCACCGCTCCAGTGTGAAAGCCCTTGGGCTTTCACACTGGAGAAACAGCGGCCGCAGTTTCAGGTCGGTTTGCAGGTACTATTGTTAGCGCAATAGCGCCTGCAAACCGCCCCAGTGTGAAAGGAGTCCAAGCCTTATAGTTCATGCAGTTGAGAAACAGCTGCTGTGGTGAAGAGGAAAAAATAAACCAAAAAACAAACATTCTATAACAAACTGATGTTTAATAAATGTACAAAAAATAAAAAAATAAGCTACAAGTCAGAAAAGAACAGTCTCAAAAAAACTGGATTTCAGATGAATATGCTTTAAGGGCTGCAATCATGTTTACTTTGCCACGAACCACACTTCATTGTGACGGTCAAAGAGTGTAAAAGGATCATTATAGCCGACACGAAGATAGAAAGAGTCCTCAAACTCCAAGCCAAGGGCTCGCAGCTCTTCTGCCAAGACTTTGGCTTCCTTGGCATAAGTAGAGTCCAAGGCATAGTTTCCAAAACTCCTGAAAGCAAGAGAAAAAAAAATAAAGTTACAATGGGATAGAGGATTGTCAAGCTCCAAACACGGTAAGTTGCATTTAGTTTACAGGCGTCTCATTTTTGGCCATTTTGAAAAAAAAAAAAAAGTTTCTAAACGCAGCATGTAAAACACAAAACAGACGTTTAAACGTGGGTTACCATCTGTTCAAGTTAAATCGTTCAGGAGAGGTTGGAAAAAAAAAAAAAAAAACATCCATGTACATTAAAGTGGATGTAAACCCACTCTCATCCTTTCTAAAGGACAGTAAAACCTTGGATTGCGAGCACAATTCATTCCAGAAACATGCTTGTAATCCAAAGCACTTGTATATCAAAGCAGAGTATTAAAAAAAAAAAAAAAAAAAAAAGTTGCTGGTCTTGCAAAATGCTCTCAAACCAAGTTACACTCTAACCAAGGTTTTACCGCACTGCCAATCTATAAGGATATACATGCCTCCTGCATGTAAAAGGTCTCTCCTCTGTCTGTTAGAAGAACTGAAGATTCTGTGGGTGGGTCTGTTGTCTGGAGCTCTGTGGGTGGAGTCGTGATGTCAGTAAACTCCCCGCCCACCTCTACACTCTCCTTGTCAACATGCATTTTCTCCTGTGTATTATTCCTTACACTGAATTCTGCTATGATCACTAACATCCAGTCAAAATCCAGAAAAGTAACCACATGACTTCAGAAAAGGAGTGGGAATTAAAAAAAAAAATAATGTCCGTCTCAGGCTAGTGCATGAGATATGTAAATAACCTGTCACTCACAGCAAGGGGGGGGGGGGACAGACAAAAGATTTGTCCTGTTTTTTTCCCCCAGTGAGATAAAAGGATTGCTCAGAGCTGGATTAACTCTTTGTGGCAAGACTGGGCACAGATGATCGGATATATATATATATATATATATATATATATATATATATATATTGGGTTTACATCCACTTTGAGCCTGTGTCATTTGGTGAAACAAATGCCTGTTACTGCTTGTAAACATATTTAGCTGCATTTTGTTATCAGGCATTTTTAATGGAGATACATTTCTGACCAATGCAAAAAAAAAAAAAGGCTTCCAAGACAGAAACGCGGCATTTAAACACAACACAAAGGACATTTTTAAACATCAGTTACTAGCTGTCAAGTTCCATCGTTCAGGAGGTTTTAAAACCCGTGTACACCTAGCTGAAAATTCTCACTCCCCCCCCCCCCCCCCAGTAGACAGCAGTAGTTGCTGCCTGCCAGCCACTGATCCGGAGTGCTCCCATCCTACCCACCAGTGGCCAGAGTAGTAAAATATAAAGCCCTCATACAGACATTTTCAGGCTTAAAACAGGTCACTTACCTAACATAGATGGACTTTGCAGGCGAGTTTCTCAGATAAACATTCGGGTCTGTTGGTTGTGGAGGATTCTGTACTTCATGTGGCACAAAGAAAGACATTGTGGAATTACCAGCTGGGGGCTGGTTCAGTGGCACATATATCACCACAGGCACAGTCATGTTAATCTTCATCTCTATAGAAACAGAGGGCAGAATGAATTGATGTTCAAGTACAGCATATGGAGATTTAAAGTGGTTCTATATGTAACGCTACTCCCATAGGAGCCACAGGAATTAGAAACATAGCAAAGGGACAGCAGAAAGATGCTAGTCCATCGAGTTTGCCCATTTTTTTTCCGTCTGACTACTTTTCCAGATCTTCCCATAAAACAAGCTCATTCACTGTCTCCATAGACCAGTCTAGGGGACGATTGCGTTTTTTTATTTTTGATAGGAGATGAGGGAAGTGGGGGATACGCCAAGAATAAGAACCCTGTACAACTGAGGCCAACAGGCACTTCCTTAAACCACTGGCTTCTGTGCAAACATAGCGAGTAGTCCCAGCCCCAGTCTGCCCGGTCATCAGAACCATCCACAAGGCAATGGTGCTGCAGCCACTTGTAGCATCGGGTTTACGTGTAGGAGATTCGTAAGCCCTGGTTCACACTATTCACCAGTGTATAACACACATTTCAGCCCCTATGCTGTGTAAATAGAAGCGGTTTCCCTCTGAATCCTGTTACTATGGAAATTACGCCGCCAGCTTGCAGGCGTTACTTCCTGTAATGTGCAATTCCTATCCCACCCCCACTTAGTTCACAAAATGCTAGCTACGTTGTTTAGAAATTACATACCTAGCTGGCAAGGGACACACCCAGAAGGTGCAAAGAACAGAATAACCAGAGCCCAAAAAGGTCATGTGGTAGGCAGAAAAAGGGTACAAGGATGACATTTTGATCTTTTTAATAATGCGGATCTTTTAAAATGGTGGATTAGGTTCATTGGTGCTTCCTTTATTTCCACTTTAATCTTCCTGTAGCTTAGGTAGTAATAGAGCACAGTCCATTTAACCACCGAGCCTCTTGTTTACAAGAGAAATTATATATGTATTTATCGGCGTATACCGCGCACTCCCCCCCCCCCCTTAAAATCAGGGGAAAATCGTGGGTGCGCGATATACGCAGATCCCTGCTGTCTCCGAGAGCCAAGCGTACTGCGCCGTCGGCTAGGCTTGCATCCACACGAGAGAAGCCGAACACAGGAAATCCGGCTCCTCTCGACTCGCGACAAAATCCAAAAACAAACACTCTCACCTGGATGGAGGCCGCAGACGGACACGCTGGACAGAGACGGACACCTGGATGGAGGCCGCAGACGGACACCGCGCAAGGAAGCCGCAGATGGACAAGGCCGTCGATGGACGCAGGGCAAAAATGTAAGTTCTTTTTTTCCCCCCCCTTTTTTACCTTGCTAAGCTTGGGGTGCACGTTATACCCCGATAAATACGGTATATATATTTTTTTTTGCTAGAAAATTACTTCGAACCCCTAAACATATATATATTTTTTTCTAACACCACTGAGAATAAAATGGTGGTCGTTACAATACTTTGTAACACCGTATTTGCGCAGTGGTATTACAAGCACACTTTTGTTAGCCCAAGTGTTTATTTTTTTATATCATGAAAGATAACGTTATGCTGATTAAATTGATACCAAACATGTCACGCTTCAAAATTGCACCCGCTCGTGGAATGGCAACAAACGTTAGAGAAATAATTCTAGATCGCCTCCAATGATACCTCACGTGTGGTTTGAACACATTTTTTATATGCGGGCACTACTCACATATGTTCGCTTCTGCACGCAAGCTCGCGGGGACTGTAAAATATACCCCCCCCCATATCACCCCTTCCCCATTCATTTTACTCTTTATTTTGACACCATCTTTTAATTAAAAATAATACATTTGGGTCACTTTTATTCCTATTACAAGGAATGTAAACATCCCTTGCAATAAGAAAAAAAAAAAAAAAAAACCACCACGACAGGACCTCTTAAATATAAGATCTGGGGTCAAAGACCTCAGATTTACAGTAAAATGCAAAAAAAAAAATAAATAAATAAAAAAAAAAGCTATGGGCGGAGGCAGGGCCGCTGATAGGGGGGGGGATCACCAGTCCCATTGTAGGGGGCCCGAGCACATAGGGGGGCCCTAACACCAGAGGGAAGGAAGGGAAATTACAGGATGCCCTGTGCGGCTCTCTGCAGAAGCTGAAAACCAGTTTCTCAACCTCCCGCCAACTTTCAGCTGCTGAAGGGAGAGACACAGACAACTGCAGGCCCCCCCCTCACTTGGCAGCCAGGCATCCACAGCAAAGACGCAATCGTCTCTGGCATAAGAGGGGGGGTAGGAACCCCTCCCGCCACCGATAAAAGTGATCTTGTGGTGAATCTGCCGCAGAGACCACCTTCATAAGGAGAAAAGCGTGGCGTTCCTGAAAATACCAGGGTTTTGCCAGCTAGCTGCCATAACCCTGGTATTTAGCATCAAAGAACTTCCCTTTTGGAGCCCCTTACTATGCGTAGGTCAGAAAAGTAAGCTACACATACACCAGCCGAACGCCAGGCAGATAAAAGAAAATTCATGCAGTTCTGTAATAAAGCGCATCTTACTAAGGCAAAATCCTGTGACCAAACGCAAATATCTGCTCTGGGACAATAGTTTATGACAACCCAACCAGGTATTCCCTCACTTTGGAGTCCATGTTTATCTGAGGTATTCTTCCCTCATGATAAGCACCCCCCCCGGGTAGGGTTGCCACCTCATCCCTTTAAAACAGAACACATATTAATAACACAGGTTCTGATGCTAATTTAATGCAGGTAAGGCACCAAGTGAGTTTAATTACCACCTTAATCAGCCACAGAACCTGTGTAATTAATATGTGTTCTGTTTTAAAGGGATGAGGTGGCAACCCTACCCCCGGGTGACCACATGTCACATTTTGCAGGTCTGTCCCGCATTTTGCAGGTCTGTCCCTGGGAACATTCAAGGACAATACAGTGTCCCGGAATGAAACTGAGACAGCCACCCCCCCGGGCTAATCTGATGCCCCCAAAAAAGGCCGCCACATCACCACTTTACTCACTGACAGTACTTGTCCTGGCCGGGAATGCCTGAAGATGCACAATCCTGCACTCTGCTTGTGATTGGAGAAATCATAAATCCCGCCTCTTGTGTCCAATCACTGTGCTGCGATTCGTTACAGCACAAGCTGATTTTTGGGAAGGGAGGATGTCCCTGAATGGTAGTTTGGAAATGTGGTCACCCTAACCCCCACCCCCACCCCCACCCCCCCTCCAATTGCTCTACGATGAGCTTCCTCAATTCCAGTCGATTTACGCCTCTCCCATGAATGGCACATTTGAGAAAACTTATGGTATGTTCTAAAAAGGTTTATGAAGAAGAGTAAAACGTCTCAAACCTTCAGCATTTGACCCAGTAATGTACTTGAACAAGCGCCTGAAGCTTTTCACCATCCCCAGGCCGAAGAAATCACTTTCAAGTGAAGTTTTTACCCATCGAGTGGCTTCATAGGCACGATGTTCAAATTTCTGAAATGAAAGAAAAATCGAATTGAATGAGTTTAATGGTCACCATTTAATACTGCACACAATAGCATTTTGTTTATACAAGAGCATGAGTGTTCCCCACAAGACGCTATATAAGATATCGATAAACATCTTAATGGCAATTCTAGCAGAGGGAGCAAACTGTTCAGTCTCAAGCAGGGCCGATCCTAGGGTCACAGACGCCTGGGTGCAGAAATATTTCCGCCGCCCCTACATGGGCGTGGTCATCTTACTAACTCCTCCCCTTTACAAATGTTTCTATGGCTACGACTCAAACACAGAGATGCTCCCCTAAGAAGTCTTCATTAGTGTCCATCAGAGCCCCCCCATCAGAGCCCCCCCTCAGCAGGTGTCGCCATAGATCAGTACTTGTCCAATAGATCCCTGTAGCTCGGGCACGCTGGGAGCAGAAGCACAAAATGGCATCTTTGGTTACTTGGAGGGTGGCACTCGGAGAGCATTTCTGGGTGTGCACGGGATGGTTGGCAGCAGCTCCGGCCAACCCAGAAGCCTCTCATCACACTGCCTATGGGAAAAGCGCCGACACACGCAGAGGGGGTGGGGCAGACAGGAGACTGCTCCATGCACACTGGACAGAATTAATTAGTGGAGCCTAGTACCGGAACGTGCTCCTGTACTAGGCTCCGCTGTGGTACCCAGTTCGGATTCCAGGGACAGTGGGAAGGTAATGCGCTATTGTCAGTTGCCAGCAGAGAGAGCAAGCAGGATGGGGAACTGTAGCACCCGCTACATGCGCTCCGCCTCTGGACACAGACAAGGAGGAGGGAGGTGATCACTTTGGCACCCCCACA
The DNA here is from genome assembly GCF_905171775.1 of Rana temporaria. Taxonomy (NCBI): domain Eukaryota; kingdom Metazoa; phylum Chordata; class Amphibia; order Anura; family Ranidae; genus Rana; species Rana temporaria. The sequence goes on along the minus strand of NC_053492.1, from coordinate 380,482,018 downwards.
TCTGTGGCGCCTGGGTGCGGAGCACCCCGCCTAGGATCGGCCTTGGTCTCAAGTCAGTCAAGAAGACACGTGGCCTTTTCGATGAAGGTGGATTTTTTGCTCCCCTGCCACAACAGTCAACTACTGGAATTGCAGAAATATCCACTACTTTCAGGTACAGGAGCATGGCACAGAGCTGGCACATGGTGGTGGGGAGACAGTCCTCATACATCAGCAAAGCAGAGACAAAATTCATATCATTTATGGCCCACAAAGACTTCTAGTTACTGATATAAGCACACATTTGGTTGATTTACGAATACTGGAGTGTGCAAAATCGGATGTAGCGCTCTGCACAGAAACCAATCAGCTTCCAGGTTACCAAGCTAAAATTGGCTGCCATGCACAACTGCACCAGATTTTGTAATCTCAGTTTTAGTAAGTCCACGGAAACCAAAAAAGACTAGAACAAAAATTACTTGCCTCTATGGCCACTTTATAATAAATTACATGAGGCACCTTTCATACAACAGGTCCTATCAGGTCTGTGTTTTTGAGGCAGACCTGATCAGACCCTCTATTGATCCCTATGGACAGGCAGATGAAGAGACTTGTAAACAACCACCCCTCACCCTGTCTGCTGGTCGCTATTGTAACACACCTGGGTGGGCTGTGAGCACATTCTCTGCGCCCCAAGTCCACCCCATTTTGAATCCCATTAGAGCCTTTGGCACTAATCAGTGCGACACACACACACACACACACACACACAGTAATTCATTCGCCCAGCATCCTGCAAGGGGACAGATGCATGGAGGAGGGGCAGAACCCATGCGCTGTTAATGGACGGGCCACCCCTGGTACATGTACACGGGCCACCCCTGGTACATGTACACACAGTGTAAGAGGGAGAAGGGGAGCACAAAGACCAGGACACAGTGGGGTGCATGGAGTGTAGGAAGGAACATAAATAGAGGGTAGGTGTACAGACAGCGCAGCAGGGAGAACAGGAACATGGAGACCCAGCCACAATGAGAAGGGACAATGATAGAGGGTATATGTATGGGCACAAAGAGCAAGAAGAGGGAAAGGGAGCACAAAGACTAGGACACAATGGAAAGGGACATGAATAGTGTACAGATACAGGGCAATAGAGAAAAAGTGGTTTAGGATACTATGGAAAGGATCATCAATAGAGTAGGGTGACCAGACATCCCCGGTTTCCGTGGACAGTCCCCAGATTGAGGACACTGTCCGAGGACCAAGTCTGTCCATAGTTTTGTCCCCGGATTGGATTTGAACAGAGACTGGGGCAATTTCAAAAAAATAAATCTGAATTGCACACCCCCATTCCTACTAGCTTAGATGGGGGTGATGATCATGTGCTGGTCAGAGCAAAAGGAATATTTCTTCAGTTTCGGGTGCATGCCCATCCAGCTCTGCTTGCATGTCCTTCTGCCTTGGCTCAAGTCCCAGCCTGTCTGCTTATCTCCTCGTCTTCTCTGGCGGAGTGATCTTCCTCGGCTCCCTATCCAGTAGTAGCCGGGGGCCCAGAGAGTAAGGCTGCATTCACACCTGAGTGTTTTGTAGCCTGAAGCTATAAAACGCTAGAGGGGAAAAAAATACATTATTCTCAATGGAGATGGTTCAAATCCTCCACTCCAAAATGCCTGATGCCGAACCTCAAACTAGTTCTGGACCCTTTTTTGTTGCGCAAATCTGGCCGATTTGGGCGTTTTTTGAACATTTGTATTCCCATAGAAACTAATAGAAATGCATCTAGCGCGACAACGGGCATTTTGTCGCTTTAATCTGTTCTGTGAAATAGAATATTCACCTATTCACCCAGGAAGAAGACAAAAAAAAAAATCTACAAACATAACAAAATGGAGATGAGCATTTTTCCTATTGGCTAAAATAAAAAACGACGAAGTTTAAAATTGTCAGACAACGCTGTATGCAAACGCACGAATACATGTTAATACACGCGACAAAACACTGGAAAAAACTACCGAAAACGCTACGCTCAGATGTGAATGCAGCCTAAGACTTGACAGGCTGTGAGGTGGGCGGTGGCTGCGATGGGCAGAGAGTTCGCTGATTGCCGCCATTACTAGAATTTTTTTTTTTTTTTTTTTTTTTTTTTTTTAAATGTCCCCGGATTTCATTTAAAAAAAAATCTCGTCACCTTACAATAGAGTGTACATGTAAAGACAACAGGAAATAGAGGGAATGGAAGCATAGGACACAGTTGGATGGGAGATGAATAGAATATACAGACAAATGGGAAGAGGGAGAAAGAAAACATGGAGACTAGTAGAATAGACATGAATTTAATGTACTTGTAGTATGACAGGACATACGAAAGCAAGAGGGAGAAAGAATCATAGAATGTATACATACAGACACAGGGCAAGAGGGAGCATAGATGCCAGGACAATTGGAACAGACGAAGAGTTTTTCATGCCATGTTGCTGTACAAGTATGAGAAAGAGCATAGAGACTGTAGGTAGAGAAATAGAGTGTACTTTAGCAACACAGCCCAAGAGAGAAGGGGGGGGGGGGCATGAAGACCAGGACACAACAGGAAGGGAAATTAATAATGTGTACATATACTGGCCAAGAAGAAGGTGGAAACAGCAAGTGTCCATATACACGCAGTGGGGGCACAGGGAAGCAAAGACACAGTGCAAAGCAACAGTCAGATAGAAGGAGAGCACACAGGGAGGAGATAAACACAGTGGGAAAAAGCAGGGCTTTTTTTCAGGGGGAACTTAGTTCCACAACCTCTGGCTCAGACCCTTCAGTGCCTGCTCACCACAATCACTTGTAAACACAGAAGTCTGGTTTCTGTGTTTACAAGTGACAGCTCTGCACTCTGTGTGTAACCCCCTGAACTCTGTATGTAATGCAATCCTGGTATTTAATGCCCCTTTAAGACCCTTCCACTGTTTGTGAAATCTGAATGGGTCGTGGTTGAGTTCCTGCACCTATTTTCTGAGAAAAAAAGCTCTGGGAAAAAGAATGTAAAATATAAGCTCATAAAAAAAAAAAAAAATGAGAAACATAGCACTAGATTGTAAACTATCACAAGCAGGGCCCTTCTAACCCCATTGTCATAATAATAATAATAATAATAATACATTGAAATAAAAAGGGATAGAAAATTAAATAAATATAAACTACCAACACACCACAGTAGACATAGAAGTTGATGCAGGGTTTGCTATTGTGCAGATCTGCTCACCCAACCCATTACATTCTCTTAAAAAGAAAAAACCCTTTCCCACTTACATCATATTGTTTCACCAGTTGGTATATGGGGCAATCTAACTTGCCACAGAATTTTGGTTTCTGGTACACATCTGGGCCATCAGGTCCTTGTTCAGTTGCTTGTGAAGTCCCAAGCACAAGCAGTAGACTGATCAGCAGCTGATACTTGATCTCCATGTCTGTCCTCTGATGCTGAGATGTCTGAACTTGCTGGGCTCCTTTTATATAGAGAGGGAGGGGACATGAGTAAGGATCCGCTCAGATGAAAGTTGTGTAACCTCCCAAACAAAATGTTAAGTAACAGACTGACACAGTTCTCACGTCTGGGGGAGTGTGATGTTTTATAACTTGTTATGTATACAGTGTGTACACTCCACACTAACAAATGATTCCCTTCACAACCTACACTGCCTTCTTAGAGGTAATGGTTCGTGGCCACTTTTTTTTTATCTTTTTTTTTTTTAAAGTGCACCAGTTTAAAATCTGATCATTTATATCATGTTTATTTATATAAAAATTTCCTAAAATATTTCCTTTCATACGGAGTGCTCCATCAAAGAGGTAAGTATTAAACGCCTTCTTTTCCAGGCACCGTCTTTTACATTTCCTTTAGGTGAGGTCTGGGTTGCTTTAAAGAGCGATTCCAAGCAGCTGAAAGAATTTACTACAATTGGGCCAGAAAGTTCACTACATTTACCTTAACCACTTAAGACCCGGACCAAAATGCAGCTAAAGGACCTGGCCCCTTTTTGCGATTCGGCACTGCGTCGCTTTAACTGACAAACAAAATTGGCCTCCTTTTTTTCCCACAAATAGAGCTTTCTTTTGGTGGTATTTGATCACCTCTGCGGTTTTTATTTTTTGCGCTATAAACAAAAATAGAGGGACAATTTTGAAAAAAATTCAATATTTTTAACTTTTTGCTATAATAAATATCCCCCAAAAATATATATAAAAAAAAATGTTCCTCAGTTTAGGCCGATACGTATTCTTCTACCTATTTTTGGTAAAAAAAATTGCAATAGGCGTTTATCGGTTGGTTTGCGCAAAATTTATAGCGTTTACAAAATAGGGGATATTTTTATTGCACTTTTATAAAAAAAACATTTTTTTACTACTAATGGCGGCGATCAGCGATTTTTTTCGTGACTGCGACATTATGGCGGACACTTCGGACAATTTTGGGACCATTGTCATTTTCACAGCAAAAAATGCATTTAAATTGCATTGTTTATTGTGAAAATGACAATTGCAGTTTGGGAGTTAACCACAGGGGGCGCTGATGGGGTTATGTGTGACCTCAAGTGTGTTTACAACTGTAGGGGGGTGTGACTATGGGTGTGACGTCATTGAGTGTGTCCCCCTATAAAAGGGATCACACGATCGATGACGCCGCCACAGTGAAGAACGGGGAAGCCGTGTTTACATACAGCTGTCCCCGTTCTTCAGCTCCGGGGACCGATCGCGGGACTCCAGCGGCGATCGGGTCCGCGGGTCCCGCGGTCACGGAGCTTAGGACCGGGAGCGCGCCGCGGGCTTAAAGGGCAACGTACATATACTTTGATGTGCCCAGCCGTGCCATTCTGCCGACGTATATCGGCGTGAAGGGGTCCTTAAGTGGTTAAGCAACATTGAGCCCTCGTTCACATTGGAGCGACTTGTCATGTGATTTGATAGATTGCATTCTATTGCCAGCAATCGCACCACTCAAATCAGTGCAACGCTGACTTAGCGGTGCCGCATCAATTTGAAAAAGCAGCTCCTGCGCTACTTTTGGCATTTTCGGGTGTGACTTGCATAGACATCTGTGTATGAACCCACACAGTCATATAGGGTCACCACCTCATCCCTTTAAAACTGAACACATATTAATTACACAGGTTCTGTGACTGATTAAAGGGGAGTTCCACCCACAATTTCACTTTTTAAATATAAATACCCCTGTAATACACAAGCTTAACCACTTCCCGACCCCCGCATGTACATATACGTCCACAATATGGCACGTACAGGCACATGGGCGTACACGTACGTCCTCGCCTATTAGCGGGTGGGGGGTCCGATCGGGACCCCCCCCGCTACATGCGGGGGTCGGGTCCGCTCGGGGAGCGATCCGGGACCACGGCGCGGCTATTTGTTTATAGCCGCTCCGTCGCGATCGCTCCCCGGAGCTGAAGAACGGGGAGAGCCGTGTGTAAACACGGCTTCCCCGTCCTTCACTATGGCGGCGCATCGATCGCGTCATTCCCTTTATAGGGAAGACACGATCGATGACGTCATTCCTACAGCCACACCCCCAAACAGTTGTAAACACATACTAGGTGCACCCTAACTCCTACAGCGCCACCTGTGGTTAACTCCCAAACTGCAACTGTCATTTTCACAATAAAGAATGCAATTTAAATGCATTTTTTGCTGTGAAAATGACAATGGTCCCAAAAATGTGTCAAAATTGTCCGAAGTGTCCGCCATAATGTCGCAGTCACGAAAAAAATTGCTGATCGCCGCCATTAGTAGTAAAAAAAAAAAAAAAATGCAATAAAACTATCCCCTATTTTGTAAACACTATAAATTTTGCGCAAACCAATCGATAAACGCTTATTGCGATTTTTTTTACTAAAAATAGGTAGAAGAATACGTATCGGCCTAAACTGAGGGAAAAAAATGTTTTTATATATGTTTTTGGGGGATATTTATTACAGCAAAAAGTAAAAAATATTGCTTTTTTTTCAAAATTGTCGCTCTATTTTTGTTTATAGCGCAAAAACTAAAAACCGCAGATGTGATCAAATACCACCAAAAGAAAGCTCTATTTGTGGGGAAAAAAGGACGCCAATTTTGTTTGGGAGCCACGTCGCACGACCGCGCAATTGTCTGTTAAAGCGACGCAGTCCCGAACTGTAAAAACACCTTGGGTCTTTAGGCTGCATATTGGTCCGGGGCTTAAGTGGTTAATGTATTCTAGTAAAGTTAGTCTGTAAACTAAGGTCCGTTTTGTTAGGTTGTTACAGCATTTAGATAGTTTATAATATAGAAATAGACCGTGGCCATCTTAAGTGCGGGCATCATGAAGCCAGACTGTATGACTTTCAGCCTTGCAGATCTCGCACGTGCTCAGTGCACAAGCAATGTAATAGGTTTCAGTCAGGTTTGCAAGGACTACTGGGAAACATGATGACTATCCCAGAAACCTTTGCAAATAGCCTAGGCAAATAAGGAGGAGGGAGTAATGAAGGACTACAAAATAAAGGTATTTACAAGCAACAAATTAAATAAAAATTGTCCATTCTGAACACTATGAGATTAGAGCATGCAGCACAGACAAACATAAAAAAATGGGTGAAACTCCACTTTAAGGTGGTAAATAATTCACTTAGTGCCTTACCTGCATTACATTAGCCCCAGAACCTGTGTAATTAATATGTGCTTGATTTTATAGGGATGAGGTGGTAACCCTACCCACAGATGTCTTCCAAGTCGCATGCGACTTTGAAACCTAAAAACAAAAATGGAATATATTGCAGCTTACCAATCGTTCAATGTGGTGGTTGCATGCATTTGTGTGCCCCAAAATGCATGGTGACAAAGTATCATGCATTATTTTTTGTTTAACCCTTTCGCTGCCAGAGCCGTTTTGCGTTTTTTTTGCACACATGTTTAAAAAATTATTTTAGGCCTGAAGATTACACAAAACTCCAAACATTATATATTTTCTGAAAGTAAACACCCTAGAGATTAAAATAGCGGTAGTTCCAAATGTTTTCACGTGTAGGTGCCCCAACACATGCGTTTATGTTTGTGCGTGTGTATATGTGGGGGTGGGGGGGCCTCGATTTTTTTGGGGGGATTGTATGTGCTTGGCAACTTTGCAATGCATTGCAAAACATCCTATACCGCCAAAGCGAGCCGGAGACACTGAGAACGTGACCAGGAAGTGACATCAGAGATGTCGCTTTCCGGGTCACTGCAAGAAGGGGAGGAGAGCGGACTTGTGTCCTCTCTTCTCTGTCCCCCCTACATGCCGACACCGGCCATGACTGTCCCGGACCCGTCGATGGGCAAGCGGATCCCGGTGAGCATGGCAGGGGGGCACCAGTACTGGGGGTGTGTGAGAGTGATCAGGCGGCAGCGGCGCCGCTCGAATGCTCTCACCTGATAAGCGGGACTCTGTCAGTTTCACACACAATCCCAGTGGCTGCAGGCACTGGATTGTGTGCAATACCCCTCGCCGTTAGGTCCGTACGACGTACGGATCTGGCGGCGAAAGGGTTAAAGGGTCGTGGACTCCTTCAGCACATCTTTCACATGAAATCAATGGGCTGCCCTAAACGCGATGTGCAGGAACAAATATGTGTGTGCTCTGTCTCACCTGCATAGGTGTGAATAGAGCCTTAAGCTTTGTTCACACAGGCATACTTAACCACTTCCATACCAGGTACTTACGCAGCTTCCCGCCCAAGCCAATTTTCAGCTTTCAGCACTGTCGCACTTTGAATGGCAATTGCGCGGTCATGCTACACTGTACCCAAACAAAATTGGCGTCCTTTTTTCCCCACAAATAGAGCTTTCTTTTGGTGGTATTCGATCACCTCTGCGATTTTTTTTTTTTTGCGCAATAACTAAAAATAGGCTGAAAATTTGGAAAAAAAAATACGTTTTTATTTTTTTCTGTTAATTTTTTTGTAAATAAGTTTTCTCTTTCAATTACGGGCACTGATATGGCGGCACTAATGGGCACCGATGAGATGGCACTGATGGACATCGATGAGGTAGTACTGACGGGCACAGATGAGGTGGCACTGATTGGCGGCGCTGGTATGCGACACTGATGGGCACACATAGGCGGCACTGATGGGCACACATAGGAGGCACTGATGGGCACACATAGGCGGCACTGATGGGCACACATAGGCGGCACTGATGGGCACTCATGGGCGGCACTGGGCACTCATAGGCGGCACAGATGGGCACTCATGGGCGGCACTGATGGATACTTATGGGTGGCACAGATGGGCACTGATAGGTGGGCACTGGGCATGGATGGGCACTGTGGGGTGGCACTGATGGACACTGGGGTGGCACTGATGGACACTGGGGTGGCGCTGATGGACACTGGGGTGGCGCTGATGGACACTGGGGTGGCAGCACTGATTTTTGTCAGGTTGCCAGTCAGTGCCCATTTGTGGGCACTGACTGGCATCTTTTTTCTTTATGCTTTTTTTTTTAGACTTTTTTTTTTTCTGCCATTTTTTTATTTTTTGCCCACCCTGGTGCTCCAGGGTGGGCATCCCTGGTGGTCCAGTGTGGCGATCCGAGGGGGGGCTGCGCTGATAAACAATCAGCGCTAACCCCCCCTGTCAGGAGAGCCGCCGATCGGCTATCCTCTACTCGCATCTGTCAGACGCGAGTGAGGAAGAGCCATCGACGGCTCTTCCTGTTTACATCGTGATCAGCCGTGGTTGGACACGGCTGATCACGTGGTAAAGAGTCTCCGCCGGAGGCTCTTTACCGAGATCGGAGATGCAGGGTGTCAGACTGACACCCCGCATCACCGATCGCCGCGATGCGCGCCCCCACGGGCGCGCGCGGCATGAAATCCTGCAGGACGTTCTAGAACGTCCTGTCAGGATTTCATAACCACTTCCCGGACGTAAATCGGCCATAGGCCGGGCGGGAAGTGGTTAAAGGATAAGACCCCTTTCACACTTGAGCTACTTTTCCTGCAACTTTGGACATCAGAGTCCCATGACAAGTCGTACCCCACGATTCCCAATGATAACCATTCATGTCTGTGCGACTTGAAGTCGCACCCACTTCAAAGTAGTCCCTGTACTACTTTGGTCCGACTTTGATACGTGTTGAGGTCCATAGACCTCAAGTTTACACAGGCATGCTCTGAAATCACTTCAAAATTGCGCAACTTTAAAATGGTGGCAGCGTGAAAGGTGTATTTATTTATTTATTTTTGGAGCCTGCCGTGTAAAGCATTGCACCAGCGATCAGCAAATCGCTGGCACCAAGCAGGTCTCCTCCATATTTGTCAGAGTATCTGTGTGCCCGTACATCCCCGATGGGCAAGCAAATACAATCTGACAGGAAGAATCAATGAACTACCACGACATTGAGAACTACAAGCTGACAGCTGAAAAGGATGTCGGGGCTTGTGGTTCATTCACACACAGAGCTGTGTGAATGAATGACACAGCTGTGTGGGCGGAGCCCACAAGTGACAGCTGGTACAGGGAACTTCTCTCCATACTGCTGTCACAGGGAAGAGGGGGGGTCGCACAATGGCTACATTGCTAATCAGTATATTCTGGCAGTGAAGTAGTCCCAGCTGTCAGAATTCAATAACACGTAGAGGAGGATTCCTCTATCCATTTCTAAAAAAAAAACTGATCCATGTATTGCCAGCCAAAAATATAGTATATTGCAGCTTACCAATCATCAGATGTGGTGGCTGCATTTGTTTTTTTTAGGCTTATTTACCTCTGTTTCCACCTGATGATTTGGCCAGTAACACACCTCCTTTATTGGTGTCTCCACTCTGGATAAAGGAGTGCAGGGGCAACTTTGCACAGCGGCATTGTTAATTAGGGAGGAGGGGAGTGGTAGATGTACTAGCAGATTTAGATGCATGAGATGCAGCATGGGATGCAGCATGGTGCAGAGTAAGGCTGGCCATACACTATACCATTTTCTTGTTCAATTTTCCTTTAGATTTACCATAACCATATAATATGAGGTCAAACCTAAACCCTTTCAATGTGTATGCAATCTGTCAGGCCCTTACACTACATAGTTGAAGGTAAATCTAAAGAAACTTGAATAAGAAAATTGTATGGTGTATGGCCAGATTAAGTAATTCACACAGGCAGTTGTAATACAACTTGTAATGAAGAAATACAGTTTACAACAAGCCCGGTGGGATAGCCCCCCAGACCGGTATACTCACAGTTCAGTGGCGTGACAGGAGTAGATTCCATGATAGCGTCTCTTGAGAGGGGACCTAATGTGGTACGGCTGTCTATTCTCAATCGGGAGAGTGTCCAAAAGAGATGAGGCCTTATGCTTACCCTCCTCGTCAGGAACATTTCTCTAGTGCTACTACTGTCCCTCACAGATGGGGTACCTGTCCCTTCTCTGTCCACTCGTCAAAGGGCGCCAAAACCCGGGAGCCAGGGCCTTAAATAGGCTGTGCCTGACCCAAGATGGTTGTTTGGGTCACATGGAGCGGCAGCATCCAATGATAGCTTCCCCAGTAACCCATAGAGGAACCTTGTTCCTTCTGAATTTCTCTAGAGCAACAGTGAAACACCTGCTGTGGATAAAATAGACTGCACCTGCCTACACCATAACAAATTAAAGCTAAACTCCAGCCAGGCCCGGATTGGCTAATCGGGAGAACCGGGATAATTCCCGGTGGGCTGGTCGGGTTATGGGCCGGTTCGATCCGTCCTTTTATTTATATTAGCTTCCGCGGCCGCCTTCTGGCTCCCTTATAAATTTAGCCCCCGGCGCGGCGGCCTACTATAGCGTGGGACTTGCGCTACATACGGGGCGTACTTGGCCAGGGGGAGGGAGCGACCGACGCCCGCATTAAACAGGCGGTGATTGGCTCCCTGCTGAGCCAGTCACAGCTCACAGACATGATGATGTCACTGTCCCCGCGCGGGCGGCGCGGCTGCACGCTCCCCTCGTCTCCCCTCCAGCTGCCGACTGGCGCCCGGAACGGATGTGAGTGCTGGAACAGGTAGGGGGAGGGAAGGGAAGGGTGACAGATTGCGAGGGGGTGTCTATCGCCAGCCTGAGCCGAGCCGAGGTGTGGTGTAATAGGTGGGGGCCTCCCCTCCTTGGCTTTTTACACAGAGGTAATACACTGCTGTGTATGCCGAGCTATGGTCTTTAATGTACTCTTTCCTAGATGGAGGAGGGGCACAAAGTGTGGACTGAGTGAAGGAGGGGTGTCTGTACTGTACTTAGTGTAGGGTTTCTGGGCTGGCCGGGGAGACTATACTTAGTGTAAGGGGGAGGGGGGGGTCTATACTGAAGGGGGTGACTGTACTTAGTGTAAGGGGGGTATAGACTGGGGGAGGGGGGGTCTATACTGAAGGGGGTGACTGTACTTAGTGTAAGGGGGGTATAGACTGGGGGAGTGGGGGTCTATACTGAAGGGGGTGACTGTACTTAGTGTAAGGGGGGTATAGACTGGGGGAGGGGGGTCTATACTGAAGGGGGTGACTGTACTTAGTGTAAGGGGGGGTATAGACTGGGGGAGGGGGGGTCTATACTGAAGGGGGTGACTGTACTTAGTGTAAGGGGGGTATAGACTGGGGGAGTGGGGGTCTATACTGAAGGGGGTGACTGTACTTAGTGTAAGGGGGGTATAGACTGGGGGAGTGGGGGTCTATACTGAAGGGGGTGACTGTACTTAGTGTAAGGGGGGGTATGGACTGGGGGAGGGGGGGTCTATACTGAAGGGGGTGACTGTACTTAGTGTAAGGGGGGGTATGGACTGGGGGAGGGGGGGTCTATACTGAAGGGGGTGACTGTACTTAGTGTAAGGGGGGGTATGGACTGGGGGAGGGGGGGTCTATACTGAAGGGGGTGACTGTACTTAGTGTAAGGGGGGTATAAACTGGGGGAGGGGGGGTCTATACTGAAGGGGGTGACTGTACTTAGTGTAGGGGGGGTATGGACTGGGGGAGGGGGGTCTATACTGAAGGGGGTGACTGTACTTAGTGTAAGGGGGTATAGACTGGGGGAGGGGTGGTCTATACTGAAGGGGGTGACTGTACTTAGTGTAGGGGGAGTATGGACTGGGGGAGGGGGGTCTATACTGAAGGGGGTGACTGTACTTAGTGGAGAGGGGGGTCTATAGTGAGGGAGTGTGGTCTGTACTGAGGGAATGGGGGTCTGTACTGAGGGAATGGGGGTCTGTACTGAGGGAATGCCGGTCTGTACTGAGGGAATGGGGGTCTGTACTGAGGGAATGGGGTCTGTACTGAGGGAATGGGGTCTGTACTGTACTGTACTGAGGGAAGGGGGTGTCTGTACTGAGGGAAGGGGGTGTCTGTACTGAGGGATGGGGGCTCTGTACTGAGGGAAGGGGTGTCTGTACTGAGGGAAGGGGGCTCTGTACTGAGGGAATGGGGTCTGTACTGTACTGTACTGAGGGATGGGGGCTCTGTACTGAGGGATGGGGGCTCTGTACTGAGGGAATGGGGGCTCTGTACTGAGGGAATGGGGGCTCTGTACTGAGGGAATGGGGGCTCTGTACTGAGGGAATGGGGGCTCTGTACTGAGGAAAGGGGGCTCTGTACTGAGGGAATGGGGGCTCTGTACTGAGGAAAGGGGGCTCTGTACTGAGGGAATGGGGGCTCTGTACTGAGGGAATGGGGGCTCTGTACTGAGGAAAGGGGGCTCTGTACTGAGGGAATGGGGTGTCTGTACTGAGGGAAGGGGGGTCTGTACTGAGGAAAGGGGGGTCTGTACTGAGGAAAGGGGGCTCTGTACTGAGGGAATGGGGTGTCTGTACTGAGGGAGTGGGGATCTGTACTCAGTCTCTACAGGCTGTAGAGAACAGTGCGCCATTGCAAACTTATGTTTTGAGGTTTTAATTACACTATTTTAATAGTCGTGAACTAAAGTGGGCTGGTCTAAGGCATGAAACTCCAGGGCTGAAAATGAGTCCCACTCCGGCCCTGACTCCAGCTATTATTTATAAGCAGTTACAACAAAATATACACGCTGATTGTTGTAAGCACCCGTCAGTGGTAAATGGTTTGTCTCAACTCTGTAAGATACATCTACAGCACAGCTTGTTCTGTTGAAAAACAACAGGCCTACTCTTGCTGTGTTACAGTCTTCTTTCCTCTTCTCTTCGGCATCTAAACATCTGGAATATTTGAGCTTTCATCTGACCCCCCAATATTCAGTTTTGTGCATAGCCCTACCATTTGCAATCTAAAGACCCTATTGTCTATTTAGTCTCATCTCCCCATCTCCTGGTCAGGCAAAATAAATGGGAAAATAGACTGGAAATAAATTTTATAACTTTAAAATATAAAAAGAAGCAGACACTTATTGGATATTAACCTCTTCCGGCCCGCGCTATAGCCGAATGACGGCTTCAGCGCGGACCTCAAAATCCAAGAGGACGTCATTTGACGTCCTCCTATTTGCTCGTTCCCCGCACGCGCTCCCGAGCGCGCTGCGAGGAAATTCTGTGTTGGCCGTGTCCCCTGGACACAGCCAATTACAGATCGCCGCAAACGGCCAATCAGAGTGGCCGTTTGCGATGCGATCTGTGTGGCCAATGAGAGATGATCTCAAATGTAAACATATGAGATCATCTCTCATTGCCGCCTCTCCCTCCTCACACAGACAGCGCGTGTGAGGAGAGAGAAGGTCTGTGATTACTGTGAATTACTGTGAAAAGTCTTAACAGTGCCCGTTTACAGTGCCCATCCCAGTGCCATCCCAGTGCCCATCCCTGTGCCATCCCAGTGCCATCCCAGTGCCATCCCAGTGACATCCGTGTTGAAGAACATACAGTGCCATCCCTTTGCCACCTCATCAGTGCCAATCAGTGCCCACCTGTGCCGCCAATCAGTTGCTACCTGTGCCGCCAATCAGTTGCTACCTGTGCCGCCAATCAGTTCCCACCTGTGCCGCCAATCAGTTCCCACCTGTGCCGCGACATCAGTGCCCACCTGTGCCGCCACATCAGTGCCCACCTGTGCCGCCACATCAGTGCCCACCTGTGCCGCCACATCAGTGCCCACCTGTGCCGCCAATCAGTTCCTACCTGTGCCGCCACATCAGTGCCCACCTGTGCCGCCACATCAGTGCCCACCTGTGCCGCCACATCAGTGCCCACCTGTGCCGCCACATCAGTGCCCACCTGTGCCGCCAATCAGTTCCTACCTGTGCCGCCAATCAGTTCCTACCTGTGCCGCCAATCAGTGCACATCTGTGCCGCCACATCAGTGCCCACCTGTGCCGCCACATCAGTGCCCACCTGTGCCGCCACATCAGTGCCCACCTGTGCCGCCAATCAGTGCACATCTGTGCCGCCAATTAGTGCACATCTGTGCCGCCAATCAGTGCACATCTGTGCCGCCACATCAGTGCCCACCTGTGCCGCCACATCAGTGCCCACCTGTGCCGCCACATCAGTGCCCACCTGTGCCAATCAGTGCCCATTTGTGCAGCATTATCAGTGCACATCTGTTCAGCATTATTAGTGCACATCTGTGCAGCATTATCAGTGCCTACCTGTGCTGCCAATCAGTGCCCACCTGTTCCGCCACATCAGTGCCCACCTGTGCCGCCACATCAGTGCCCACCTGTGCCGCCACATCAGTGCCACCTCAGTGCCCACCTGTGCCAATCAGTGCCCATCTGTGCAGCATTATAAGTGCACATCTGTGCAGCATTATCAGTGCACATCTGTGCCGTCTCATCAGTGCCCATCTGCTCCGCCAATCAGTGCCCATCTGCTCCACCTCATCAGTGCCGATCTTCTCCACCTCATCAGTGCCCATCAGTGAAGGCTTAGCACACACCTGTGCAGTTGCATCAGCAACCATGTCCAAAAGGTCCTATTCCCTTCAGGAGGCATTCCAAATCATTTCTGCCCCCGACGAGAGCAACGGGGAGCTCTCTCATTCAGAGTCCCTTTCAAATTCAAATTCTGAGTTGGACGTCAATTATGAGCCCGCCCTCAGTAGCGGAACACTGAGTGACTCAGAGGAGGAAGATAGCCGGCCGGCTAAACGAAGGCGTTCTAGTGAGGAGGCAGTGCCATCCACCAGCACCGCAGTGCCATCCACCAGCACCGCAGTGCCATCCGCCAGCACTGCAGGGCCATCCGCCAGCACTGCAGGGCCATCCGCCAGCACCGCAGTGCCTCGGCAACAAACTTCCAGGACTCATGCCAGCCTTCCCTATGCCCTTCAGAACCCCTTGTGGCTTCCTCCTAATTCAGGAGAAGCCAACATTCCCCCTTTCACGGCCCAGCCAGGAATCCAAGTGGACACAGAGAATTTTTCACCAATCAATTATTTTAACCTCATGTTTACAGAGGACATGCTATCCGAAATTGTGGCCCAGTGCAACCTATTTGCACAGCAATTTATTGAAAATAATCCCACGTCATACCATGCCCGTCCCTTCCAGTGGAGAGACCTTACGGTGGAGGAGTTTAAATTTTTTTTAGGCCTAACATTTTGTATGGGACTCAACCCAAAAAACACTTACCGTGCCTTTTGGTCCAAAAACCCGATCTACCACATGCCCATCTTCTCCAGCGTAATGCCCAGAGCCCGATTCTTTGCCATAATGAGATTCCTACATTTCAACGACAATACCCAGAGCCATCCCCGAAATCATCCAGAACATGACAGACTTTTCAAAATTCGGCCCTTACTGAATTATTTTTCAGAAAAATTCCCCCAATTATATACCCCGGACCAACACATCTGTGTGGATGAGTCGCTTGTTAAATTTAGTGGCAGGCTTCAAATAAAACAATTCATACCAAGCAAAAGAGCCCGCTATGGCGTGAAGGTCTACAAATTGTGTGACCGAGTCACAGGATACCTGTATGTCTACAGAGTATACAAAGGCAAGGACACCCAGCTCAATCCCCCTAATTGCCCAGACTACTTGGGATCAAGTGGCAAAATTGTTTGGGAACTCATTAACCCCCTATTGGAAAAAGGCTATCATCTATACGTAGATAATTTCTACACCTCTCTTCCCCTGTTCCACAACCTGCACCGGAAGCAGACCCCGGCTTGTGGCACCATCCGAAACAACAGGAAAGGCTTTCCTCAAAGCCTGGTGAATACAAAGCTGAAAAGAGGAGAATCAGCAAGTCTGCGTAACAATGCGGTTCTGGCGGTGAAGTGGAAGGACAGAAGAGACGTGTACATGCTATCTTCCATCCATAATGATACCGTCGTTGAAACCCGCAGAAGGCGTGGCACCACCATCCGAAAGCCCACTTGCATCCAGGACTATAATGTGTTTATGGGGGGGGTCGACTTCAATGACCAGATGCTTGAGCCCTATCTTGCCACAAGAAGAACGTACCATTGGTACAAAAAAGTTGCCATTTATTTTTTTCAATTGGCCATATATAATTCCTTTGTAATTTACAGCAACTCCACCCAAAACCCCAAACACTTCCTTGGCTACCAAGAGGACCTTATCACTGCCCTTATTTTCCCGAACGGCCCACCCCAAACCATCCGATCTGATGTTTTAAGTCGTCTCGCCGAACGTCATTTTCCCGAAAAAATCCCTCCCACAGAAACAGGCCGACGACGTCAAAAAAAATGCAAGGTATGCGCCAGTGATGGAGTCAGACGAGACACATCTTTCCATTGTGTGGATTGTCCTTCCCAACCAGGCCTCTGTGTAACTGACTGTTTTCGGCGTTACCACACCAAACTAAAGTATTAATCCTCCGTTCCTGCCTTTACACACCTTCACACCCCTTATGCCACTGCCTGCTCTGTAACTGACCCCGGCTTGTTTTTTGACCACGATTCTGCCTAACGATTTTGTAATACCTCTACCTGATCTGGAACTGACCTCGGCTTGTTTTTTGACCATGATTCTGCCTAACGATTCTGTAATACCTCTGCCTGATCTGGAACTGACCCTGGACTGTTTTTTCGACCATTCTTCTGCCTAACGATTCTGTAATGCCTCTGCCTGATCTGGAACTGACCTCGGACTGTTTGACCATGCCTTTTGCCTGCCTCCTGGACTGATCTTGTACCCTGCTACTGGACTAGTGGGATTCAACACAGGGGTCTCACATATGTGAGGGGCTCCAGAAAAGTTTTTCTGGATGAAGAAAACATTTTTTTTGTTTTCTCATGCTAGATTAGGGTCTGGTTGCCCGGAGGCTTCAAAGAGATTTGGGTGGGAGAAGCCTCTACCCCTGTCCCCCTTCTGTCCAGAACGAGGCCCTACTTCTGCCTGCTGCCTGTAGGACCTATGCCATCATGCCTCTGCCTGTTGCATGAACTGACCACCTGCACTAACCCTGACGGGACAGTATCCCTGCCTGGACGTTGCTGACCAAGTCCCTGCCTGCTGCCTGGACCAGTGCTATCCTGCTGTGTAGAACTGCGCTACTATTACCACAGGTAATCTTTTGTATACGCTTTGCTCAGCATAATGTATTTTGGGGTGTAATTCTTGGTATGTGCATGCTATGTGTCTCCGGAACACCTGACGGTGTTCCTTGCATGTTGGATCTCAGGCTGTGTAGAAGTCTCACACATGTGGTATCGTTGTACTCAGGAGGAGTAGCAGAATGTATTTTGGGGTGTCATTTTAGCTATGTACATGCTATGTGTTGAAAATATCTTATCAATGGACAACTTTGTGTAAAAAAAATGCGTTTTCATTTTTTTTCCACATTTTCCAAAAACTTCTGGAAAAAAATGAACCATTCAAAAGACTCATTATGCCTCATAGATTATACGTTGGGGTGTTGGCTTTCCAAAATGGGGTCATTTTGTGGGTAATTCCATTGTCCTGGTGTTCCAGGGCCTTCAAAAGTGTAATAGGTAGTCAACTAGTTAGATGTGCAATTTATGCTCCTAGAACCCCTGATGGTGCTTCCTGCATGTTGGGCCTCTGTATGTGGCCAGGCAGTGAAAAAGTCTCACACATGGGGTATCGTTCTACTCAGGAGGAGTAGCAGAATGTATTTTGGGGTGTCATTTTTGCTATGTACATGCTATGTGTTGGAAATATCTTATCAATGGACAACTTTGTGTAAAAAAAATGCGTTTTCATTTTTTTTCCACATTTTCCAAAAACTTCTGGAAAAAAATGAACCATTCAAAAGACTCATTATGCCTCATAGATTATACGTTGGGGTGTTGGCTTTCCAAAATGGGGTCATTTTGTGGGTAATTCCATTGTCCTGGTGTTCCAGGGCCTTCAAAAGTGTAATAGGTAGTCAACTAGTTAGATGTGCAATTTATGCTCCTAGAACCCCTGATGGCGCTCCCTGCATATTGGGGCTCTGTATGTGGCCAGGCAGTGAAAAAGTCTCACACATGGGGTATCGTTCTACTCAGGAGGAGTAGCAGAATGTATTTTGGGGTGTCATTTTTGCTATGTACATGCTATGTGTTGGAAATATCTTATCAATGGACAACTTTGTGTAAAAAAAATGCGTTTTCATTTTTTTCCCACATTTTCCAAAAACTTCAGGAAAAAAATGAACCATTCAAAAGACTCATTATGCCTCATAGATTATACGTTGGGGTGTTGGCTTTCCAAAATGGGGTCATTTTGTGGGTAATTCCATTGTCCTGGTGTTCCAGGGCCTTCAAAAGTGTAATAGGTAGTCAACTAGTTAGATGTGCAATTTATGCTCCTAGAACCCCTGATGGTGCTTCCTGCATGTTGGGCCTCTGTATGTGGCCAGGCAGTGAAAAAGTCTCACACATGGGGTATCGTTCTACTCAGGAGGAGTAGCAGAATGTATTTTGGGGTGTCATTTTTGCTATGTACATGCTATGTGTTGGAAATATCTTATCAATGGACAACTTTGTGTAAAAAAAATGCGTTTTCATTTTTTTTCCACATTTTCCAAAAACTTCTGGAAAAAAATGAACCATTCAAAAGACTCATTATGCCTCATAGATTATACGTTGGGGTGTTGGCTTTCCAAAATGGGGTCATTTTGTGGGTAATTCCATTGTCCTGGTGTTCCAGGGCCTTCAAAAGTGTAATAGGTAGTCAACTAGTTAGATGTGCAATTTATGCTCCTAGAACCCCTGATGGCGCTCCCTGCATATTGGGGCTCTGTATGTGGCCAGGCAGTGAAAAAGTCTCACACATGGGGTATCGTTCTACTCAGGAGGAGTAGCAGAATGTATTTTGGGGTGTCATTTTTGCTATGTACATGCTATGTGTTGGAAATATCTTATCAATGGACAACTTTGTGTAAAAAAAATGCGTTTTCATTTTTTTCCCACATTTTCCAAAAACTTCAGGAAAAAAATGAACCATTCAAAAGACTCATTATGCCTCATAGATTATACGTTGGGGTGTTGGCTTTCCAAAATGGGGTCATTTTGTGGGTAATTCCATTGTCCTGGTGTTCCAGGGCCTTCAAAAGTGTAATAGGTAGTCAACTAGTTAGATGTGCAATTTATGCTCCTAGAACCCCTGATGGCGCTCCCTGCATATTGGGGCTCTGTATGTGGCCAGGCAGTGAAAAAGTCTCACACATGGGGTATCGTTCTACTCAGGAGGAGTAGCAGAATGTATTTTGGGGTGTCATTTTTGGTATGCACATGCCATGTAAGAGAAATAAGCTAATACAATGACAATTTTGAGATTTTTTTTTAATAAAAAATAAAAATCGTAATTTTGCAAAGTATTGTGGGAAAAAAATACAACTTCAAATAACTCGCCATGCCTCTTAATAAATACGTTGGAATGTCTACTTTCCAAAAAGGGGTTATTTGGGGGGCATTTGTACTTTCCTGGCTTGTTAGGGTCTCAAGAATTGAGATAGGCCTTCAATACATCAGGTGTGATCAGATGTGATAATTTTGTATTATTTGCACTATAGCTTGTAGACTCTAAAACTTTCACACAGACCAAATAATTTCCCAAAATTTTGGGCTATTTTTATCAAAGACATGTAGCAGTATAAATTGTGGCCAAAATCTATCAAGAAATATTAATAATTTGCAAAAAAAATTCACAGAAACTAAGAAAAAAACATATTTTTTCAAAATTTTCGGTCTTTTTTCATTAATAGCGCAAAAAATACAAAACCAAGAGGTGATCAAATACCACCAAAAGAAAACAATATATTTGTGGGAAAAAAAGGACAAAAAAATCATTTGGGTTCAGTGTTGCATGACTGAGTAATTGTCATTCAAAGTGTAAGAGCGCTGAAAGCTGAAAATTGCTCTGGGCAGGAGGGGTGTTTAAGTGCCCAGTAAGCAAGTGGTTAAAGGCCGCGGATGTTTATTATTGGTTTTAAATAAATAGATAAATAAATAGTTAGATAAATAAATAAATAAATAAATAACTGATGGGTAATAATATTTAAAGCGGTAGTTCACCCCCCCGACACGATTTTACCATCGAGACAGGCATTGTAGCGCGAGCTACAGTATGCCTGTCCCGATTTTTTTAACCCCGGACTCACCTTGTAATCGGAGATCGTATTTTTCGGCTCCCGCGGGGAATGGGCGTGCCTATGGAGAGGGAGGATGATTGACGGCCGGCCCTGGCACGTCACTCTCCCCGAAGACAGCCGGAGTAGGTCTCGGCTCTTCACGGCGCCTGCGCACAGGCTATGCGCACGCGTCGTGAAGACCAAGCCTATTTCGGCTATTTCCGGAGAAGCGTGACGCGCCAGAGCCGGCCCTCAATCATCCTCTGTCTCCATAGGCACGCCCATTCCCCGGTATCTTCGATCTACGAGAACAAGGTGAGTACGGGGGTAAAAATTTTTTTTTTCCGTCGATAGGGTGAACCCCTGCTTTAAGATAATAATAAATATATATAAATAAACTTTAGCAAGCCTAGCCACTACGGTTCAGGCTGCAACCAAAATACCCATTCCAATGTAAACAAAGCACTGAGCAAAGAATAACATAGCATAAAATCCCAACTTTTTTTTTTTTTTTTTTTTATAATAAACTTTATTAACAACTCGTCCCCCCAATAACATTACTATTCCATCTATTTGATGGAATAACTTTAGGCCGCTAATGCGTTACGTAATCGGCGTATCTGTACTGCGTCGGCCGGGCGTACGTTTGTGAATAGGCGTATCTACTGATTTACATATTCTACGCTGACCGCAATGGAAGCGCCACCTAGCGGTCAGCCTAAAAATTACACTTTAGGATACGAGGGTGTAAGACACTTACGCCGCTCATATCTGAGCCTAATTTAAGCGTATCTGGTTACCAGAATACGCTTAAATTAGCGCAGGCGCACATTCAGACTTAGGCTGGCGTATCTACTGATACGCCAGCCTAAGTCTCTCTGAATCTGGCTACTAGTCTCCAAATTAACAATCGCTAAAGCTTGGAAGAAGCAGTCCACTTGTTTCTCCAAAGTTGAAACCAGGCGAGATGGCTCTTATATCAACGAACATCTGACTAGCACCCTTACTAACAGCAACAAGAAATTTAACAAGATCTGACTGGAACTCTTGGGTCACCTGTCACCACCCTCACCTTCTTTTGTGACATTTGACCCTCTTTGCCCCTTTTTTTACTGCCTCTATGCTGCAAGAGGATAACCGCACCTGGTCCCCCACCTTCTTCCCCTTCTCTCCCCCTCTTCTCTAGTACGGGCTTTACTCCTTTCCTGCCTCCGTTCTTTGTCCTATTTTCTCTGTCTTCTCTTCTTCTCTAATCACATGTGATATGACATATAACATCAAGATCCTTTTTCCAGATTTGATATCTTTTAAACTGGTCCAGAGTGCGCTCTAGAAATGACATAACATCTTTACCTTTTGTTCCATTGTAATTATTGGACATATTTTTGACATAATACTCATCACCAAATTCACTTGATCTTTTACGTACCCACAACGCAGATTGTTTAATCTGTACAATTTGTTTAAATCAATAAATAAAGTGAAATAGAAAATCAATTGATTCCCCAATTCATGGTAGAGTTCTTCTAAGGATTTTTTTTACAAAGATGATTTTTCATTGAACATGTTCTGAAAGTTAATATGTAAATGTGTACACAAAAATGTATGTTTAGGAGGGAAATTAAAATGAGGAACCAAATCTAAAAATATGTTTCGAACAATACAGCAATTGAGTTTGCGATGTGCTGAACCCAGAACCCAGAAAAGTAGCTGGGATTTAGACACTAGGGGCCAGATTCACGTACTTGCGCTGCGGCGTAACGTATATCATTTACGTTACACCGCCGCAAGTTTTAAGCGTAAGTGCTTGATTCACAAAGCACTTGCCTGTAAACTTGCGGCGGCGTAACGTAAATCCGTCTGGCGCAAGCCCGCCTAATTCAAATGGGGCGTGTACCGAACGTTCTGCGCATGCTCCGTTAGGAAATTTCCCGCCGTGCTTTGCGCAAAATTACGGCGCCCCGACGTGTTTTTTGAACGGCGACGTGCGTTACGTCCTTTCGTATTCCTGGACGTCTTACGCAAAAAAAAATAATAATTTAAAATTCGACGCGGGAACGACGGCCATACTTTAACATGGGCTGTCTAATATTACACCACCTAAATAGAAAGTGCAACTTTACGACGGGAAAAACCGACTAGCGACGACGTAAGAAAATGCGACGAACGTGCGTACCTTCGTGGATCGCCGTAAACAGCTAATTTGCATACCCGACGTGGAAAAAGACACGAACTCCACCCATCGGTCGCCAAAGTATTGCATCCTAAGATCCGAAGGCGTACGAAGCCGTATGCCTGTCGGGTCTTAGCCAAATGCCCTCGTATCTTTGTTTGTGAATTACAAATAAAGATACGACGCAGCAAATTTCAAAGTACGCCGGAGTATCAGCAGATACTCCGGCGTACTTTTTCTGTGAATCTGGCCCTAGGAGCAGGCCTTTTTATATGGAAATGTTTGTCTGATTTATCTAAATGCAGTACATTTTAATACTTAATAAAGTCATTTTTATAATTACTACACTATGTGGAATATTTCTTTTCAGTGCTTTCCACCACAGTAATCTGCCACCCATGGTTACATTTGTTTTTCAGTTTAAATAGACTTTTGAAAGGAATTCAATTATGGCAGCCCTCTTATTGGAGTAGTGAGGAATGTGCCCCTGAGTCCGCGTACACACGATCAGTCCATCCGACGAGAATGGTCCGACGGACCGTTTTCATTGCTTCACCGCTGAAGCAGACTGATGGTCTGATGTGCCTACACACCATCAGTTCAAAAACCGATTGAGTCCAACGCGGTGACGTAAAACACAACGACGTGCTGAAAAAAATGAAGTTCAATGCTTCCAAGCATGCATCGACTTGATTCTGAGCATGCCCGGGTTTGGAACCGATGCTTTTGCGTACTAACCATAGGTTTTGACCTATCGGTCAGGCGTCCAATGGTCCAATTTTAAAGCAAGTTCTCTGTTTCTGGACTGAAGGACTACAGACCGTTGGGGCGTACACACGGTCGGTTTGGAACGCTGAAACTGAACTTCAGTCCGTTTTCATCGGTTTGGACTGATCGTGTGTAGAAGGCCCAAGTAGTGTATCAGGCTAATATTTACATCTCAGGGTTTGGTCCTTTGTGCATGGTGGGGTGATAAATAAGTTGGGCACCAGCAGGGCTCAAGTCCTGCGGGAACGTGTGGGACGGAGTTCCTGCACTTTTTTCACAGCAGGAACGCAGTTCCCTTTGCAGGACTAGAGCAGCCGAGAGCAGCCGAACCGCCCGAGCCAATCCTTCACTAAGCGGCGATGCCCAGCTCGAGTCACTGTCAGGAGCAGGCGAACCTTAGTAATCCTTTATGTTACTGGCTGCTTCCTGTATATGGATTCATCGGGTAGTGTGCGGGTATTCCGTCACTTCCTCAATGCCGCAATGTCTCCTGGGAGATTTTGTCATTGTTCCCAGGAGACATTGCGGAGGTCTGCCGCAAGTTATCGCTGGATTTAGAAAGAAGTTCTTTCTAAATCCTGCGATAACTCGCGGCAGACCTCCGCAATGTCTCCTGGGAACAATGACAAACATGCGGTTTAGTAATCATGCATATGAGCGTATCATTTTTTATTTTTTTTTGGTGGGGAAGTGGATCTTGGGTGGGAGTTCCCACACTTTTTTTCCCAGAACTTGACCCCTGGGCACCAGTCACTTTAGTCTTTTAAGCTTTTAGTGGTGAACTCAATTATAAAAGAGACTGTAGGGGAGCAGGATACCTGAAAATAGCACACAAATTGGTACAGACAGTCTGGTATTAGCAGTATGAAATTTAATAGCAGCCTCTAATTAATTGCTGACCCTGTGATAGCAGCTGAGCAGATCTATTACCCTATAGAGCAGCCACAGTCTTTTGATTGCAATGAATCATTCTCTAATATATTTAGTCCTTGACCTTTTAATGGCAAACACATGTATCTTGATTGAAAGGGGGTGAACCCTATCAGACTGGACTCTTGCCTGCAGTGACACAGGCTTGGGCTAACACAGGCAGGCATCAGCTGAACCTCAATTTTTGCTGAGATCTTCCATGGCGAGTTGATCTGAACATGTTTATACTCCCGACTACCCCTAGAACTAGGGAAAATCCATGAGGTGTCCTCCAGCCAGATCTGACTGGTGCTCTGTACTAGTCAGGAAGCCAGAGCCTAACGCATGTAATTTTGATTGGACTGTCGGGCATGCAGGGCAACCAGAGCTGCAGAGGCGTCCCTAGTATTGTATTTTGCTCCCCGAGAGGGAGAGCGTCCCCAGTCAGCTCTGCGGGGGATTCCTCCCCCTCCCTGTGCTCGCCGACACTGCATAATGCGAGCGCTCACACAACCAGATATTCTAGCCTGGGCCGTGTTTAAGTGTGTGCACTGCAGACTGCAGTACACTGTAATCACTGAACTACATTATCTCCATCCCTTCTCTCCCCCCCCCATCTGTCTCCCTACCCCTCTCTTGTTCTTTCAAAACATTCACAATTTACTTTTACTTTCAGTTAGGCAGATAATATACGGTGCAAATTTCTTTCCTGCATCCACAGATTGCAGGAAAGAAACTTGCATGATTCCCCCATCAACAGACAGTGGTGACAGGGGAATATCCCTCCTGCCCAGCAATTGTATTTTCCCGACAAACAGTGATTATCACCAGTGGCTATACAGCAACCACTAGTGATAATTATAAGAGAATCTGCTCATTAATAGTTCAAATCTCAGCCAGTTTCTGCTGAACCAGCTGAGATTTAAACTGTCTATGGCTGGTCTTAGCTCTTAGGCAGCCCATACATTGATTAGCACTGTGGAGTGTCGGCTTCCTGGCGTGATCGGGCATGTGGGATTTCAAACACACCCAAGCCCATCTCTATTGGTTGTAGACAGTTGAGCTCCCTGCAGGTTGCTTAGCAGCAGTGGAACCTTCTCTGACATGCTGATCGGGATGCAATCCAGGTGATGCTCTTAGTCAAATCCTAGTCATAAATATTAGTGATTTTTTTTTTGATCAAAGCCCACACTTTACAGACATAGAGCCCACACGGCTGCTGATCATACAGTTGATTATATTTATGTGGTTGTACTCTTGATGCTAATAAATACTGTGTTTATTAGATCTGACTGGGAGCATCACCTGGATCACATGCCGATCAGCATGTCAACAGAGAAGGTTATACAGCATTACTGCTGCTAGGTGACCAGCTGGGGGCTCGGCTCTCTATAACCAATAGTGCCAGCCTTCCCCTGCATGCACCCATAATGTTACCAGCACTAGGTCCTAATAGACTGCCACCGCTGCCAAGGAGACAGACGCCAGACCAGCGCTGTAAATAGCAGGGACAGGACAGCTGGGGATCCCCACTGTGGCAGAACACCAGGGCCCGGTGGCAAGACAACCTTTGCAACCCTGATAGTTCTCCCACTGCTTTGGACCCTTATATTTTCTTGGTGTGCTGGTGACATATATCTCTTGTTTTCTGCCACCCTGGGGGGCCCCAGTATAGTAGGAAGGGAGCTCACTGCAGAACATGTGAAAGGGCCCATAGTGGGATCGTAGTAAAGGGCCCCAGGATATATATATATATATATATATATATATATATATATATATATATATATATATATATAATTGCATTTTATAGTTGGCCCCCCTACTTTTGTCCCTGTCCCCCCATGTGCCCCCCCTAAATATGAAAGCTGGAGACGCCACTGCAGAGCTGGCCAGAAGAATATCAGCAACCTGGTTTTCTTCCAGGTTCGGAGTCTTCAACTTCCTAATTTTAGCCAGCCAGGGATGACACAATTCCAGAGCATGTGTATGTGTTGCTTTGACCCATCTCCGGCCTCTAATTCCCTGCATCTTGTAGATGGAAGGGCAAATAAAACTATGCATGTGATGAAACAGATACAGTAAATAGTATCTTTAGTGGAAACTGTATTGCAAAACAATCAATGGATGTGAGGCATGCAACAATTTATTGTGCCTGCTGGAACCTGAATCACTATGTCACTATTGTCTCTTCAGAGCTGCAGGGACACACCGGTAGTGTAGCATACCTCCCACATTTTTGAGATTGGAAAGAGGGACACCTATTAGCAAAAGTATGTAGGCATAGGGCACACCCCCTTAAAGGAGACTTATACAAAAAAATGAGAGGATAAACCTACAAGTGCTTTCTTTTTTATTACTACTGCTATTCCTTTATATTAGCTTTTGAAATTTACGAATGCAGCAATTTAGAAAATGGATGAAAGGTTTAGCACTTTATTTTTGAAAGATAAAAAGCAAATTTTATATACAACTATATAGATCAGACCAACATGAGGGACAAATGAGGAATAAATAAAGAGAGGGACTTTGTTCCAACTCAGGGACAGTTGGGGAGCTATAATGTAGTGACTGGAGGAGGAACCACAGCAGGGAAAGGCAGACAACCAACACTTCCTAAAGGGCTGCAGACATCCCCTGTCTCCCGCATCACAGCTGCGGCTCCCTGACACCCTTGCGATATCCCGGCTGCAGGGCGATCCATTGTAGTTTTGCTGCTGATGCCTGCTTTTACACCTACTGACCTCTGGGAGCACCGGTGATCTGACGTGCTGGTTCCAGCTATCGTGGAAGTTCCAGCGCATGCGCAAGCTGATGTGCTGAGATGGTCCCAGCTATCGGGAAAGTTCCTTCAAGAACTGCGCAGGCGCAAACTTGCTGACGGAAATCTCCGAACCGCGGCCGGCATCCAGGGTGACGTGGATTTTTGAGGTAAGTGGCCAGTCGGCCTCACGTCCACGCTGCGCTCGGATGGCTCGCTCCGCTCGCTCGGCCTCCTGGCTTTTTTTTTAACATCCTCCAATCCACGGGGATGTTAAAGAATGAGCCTGGATGCCGGGCGAGGTTCGGAGATTTCCGTTGGGAAGTTTGCGCCTGCGCGGTCATTGAAGGAACTTCCCCGTTAGGGGAACACTAAGGACAAGTCACCGGCCTGGGCTGTGGGCTTGGCTTGGGTTGAGGGAGGCTCTGGCTGACAGTGCTCAGGCTCTGTACTTCTTCAGAGTCCAGACATGTCTTCACTTGTCCAGTCAGAGCCAGCTGCAGCTTCCACGACAGGAGACAGCAGCATTGAGAGCAGAGTGGGAGGCAGCCCACCCACCGACCGGTCCGTCCAATTTACATTGACTCCGCCCCCTTACAGTGCTTCCAGCCTTTGGTTGTGGCCTGGGAAAGGAGATGAATGCTCTTAGCTGCCACCGGCCTGCCTGTACCACGTGAAGTGTTCCAGACCTCCACTCCAGGTCACCAGGTATGGCTGTGTGACTGTCTATGTGACTGGCTGTGTCTCTGTGTGACTTCATTTTATTATCCTCTAGTTGTGTTATATTGGTGGTGGTGGTGGTGGTGGTGGGGGGGGGGGGGGGGGGTTGTCAGAGTGCCACCTCTGTGAAATTTGTTTTTTCGCAGGTTGGGATGTCTGGAGCTGCATGCAAAGTTAACTGAGATGTTAATAGTAAACATTTTAACAGTATTTTACAAAACAGTATCTTGTTAAGTTTTATAAATTAATAACATTATACAAGATTTATATAGCGCCAACAGTTTGCGCAAGCGCTTTACAACATGAGGGAAGACTGTACAGTTATAATACAATACATCTGAAAGTGTTACTTTATACATTGGATTATTTTAATAAAAATATGGTAAGATTCCCAGTGACTGGAGATCGACAACCATGCCTTCCCTAGGGGATTGGGCTACTGAAGTGGACCGCATAAGGGACCCCGAACGTCTGTTGGCAGAGGAATATGGTAAAGATGAACAGTTTTCTCTCACTTGGACTTCATGGTCCATGTTTCAATACTCCTCTGAGTTTATCTCCTAGGCTGAGAGTGGCCTAGACAACGTCGCCTTGGGACTATGATGGAGTAATTATTGTCCTCTATCTTTCTACCCCCATCTTTACTGCCCCTATTCCTTTTTCTTTAGGTCTAAATACACCCTTATGCCGTGTATACACGGTCTGAATTTCCGACAACAAATGTTCGATGTGAGCTTGTTTGTTGGAAAATCCGATGTATGCTCCCTCGGACATTTGCTGTCGGAATTTCCGACAAATATTTGAGAGCTGGTTCTCAATTTTTCCCACAACAAAAGTTGTTGTCGGAAATTCCGATCGCCTGTAGCCAATTCCAACACACAAAAATCCTACGCACGCTCGGAATCATTGAACTTCATTTTTCTTGGCTTGTCGTAGTGTTGTACGTAACCGCGTTCTTGACGTTCGGAATTTCCGACAACATTTGTGTGACCATGTGTATGCAAGACAAGTTTGAGCGAACAATCCGTCGGGTAAATAATCCACAGTTTTGATGTCGGAATGTCTGTTCGTGTGTACGCGGCATTAGGAATCCATTGTGCAAATGTACTATGACTTTGACGTATTCATTGTTACTGATTCAGTGTGTGACCCCCTACGACGTATTATTTTTCATAAAGACCGGTTTTTCATATAACCTTTCCTGATGCATTATGTATGGGACACCTATGATCCCCTTTTCCGGTGATGGTGAATGTTACTTTACCTGTAATGTTTTCAGGGGTTGCTATCACAGATGGTCTCCTGACATGCCTTATAAACATGTTTTCATTCCATTTTTATGTAACCTAGATATGCATTTGTTCTGACGTACATGATACTTATTGTTGGTGTACCTTACCAATGTTTCTACCTCTCTTGTTCTCTATATGAATAAAATAAGCTTGAATTGAAATGTAGTAAGATATTTAGAAAGAGTATTTCTTACTTCATGCAGGGGCCCTAAAGGGTGTGTATTTCATATCCCCGAACTCCCTTCTGTTCTCCTATTAAATAGAAGTCAACACAGTCACAATGAGCTGTTGTGAACTTGCCAGGACAGAAAAGAAGCAAAAAACTTTCCTTTCAGTATGTCAGCAGAATCGCAGACAAGCTCGAACACAAGCAAGAATGTCACCTCTTCTGTGTACTTTAGAAAGAAACAGGCAGCACAAACGTGACTGAAATCTGTAGTGTTCTATTTGCATCAAACTGCATGAAAAGATTTACTTGCAGAAATAGGGGAATCAAACTGAATCTTCAGTTCCTTAAATTAAAGAGGTAAATGCGTATACTGTATTTGCATATTCCCATAGAATAGGCATCTTCTCTCATTTGTAAAGATTTTAGTGTTTGCAAGTGATATCTTTTGTGAAAAGTTTTAAAATTGCCAAATTCCTTTGAAAAGAAGTGGTCAAATGTACAGTCCATGTACTCCATTTGCAAAAAGGCAGTACGTTGGTTCTGGGGATAAGTGAAATTCCCCGTAGCTATACGTCGGCTCTCTAAGCGGCCACTAGGGGCGCATGTGCACCGCCGGAGGCGCGCGCCCCCGGCTCGTCCCTGACTCCCGTGCACGTGCCCGGCGGGCGCGATCGACGCCGGGCACCAGCAAATGCTCGTTACAGAACGAGGGTCGGGAGCTGTGTGTGTAAACACACAGCTCCCGTCCTGTCAGGGGAGAAATGCCATACAATGTATGAACAGCGATCAGTCATTTCCCCTAGTGAGGCCACCCCCCTACAGTTAGAACACACCCAGGGAACATACTTAACCCCTTCCCCACCCCCTAGTGTTAACCCCTTCACTGCCAGTGGCATTTTTATAGTAATCCAATGCATTTTGATAGCACTGATCGCTATAAAAATGCCAATGGTCCCAAAAATGTGTCAAAAGTGTCCGAAGTGTCCGCCATAATGTCGCAGTACCGAAAAAAATCGCTGATCGCCGCCATTACTAGTAAAAAAAAATATTAATAAAAATGCCATAAAACTACCCCCTATTTTGTAAACGCTATAACTTTTGTGCAAACCAATCAATAAACATTTATTGCGATTTTTTTTTACGAACAATATGTAGAAGAATATGTATCAGCCTAAACTGAGGAAAAAAAGTGTTTTTTTTATATATATTTTTGGGGGATATTTATAATAGCAAAAAGTGAAAAATATTAATTTTTAAAAAATTGTTGCTCTATTTTTGTTTATAGCGCAAAAACTAAAAACCGCAGAGGTGATCAAATACCACCAAAAGAAAGCTCTATTTGTGGGGAAAAAAGGACGCCAATTTTGTTTGGGAGCCACGTCGCACGACCGCGCAATTGTCAGTTAAAGGGACGCAGTGCCGAATCGCAAAAAGTGCTCTGGTCTTTGACCAGCAATATGGTCCGGGGGTTAAGTGGTTAAAAATGTTTTAACCACTTCAATACAGGGCACTTTCACCCCCTTCCTGCCAAAGCCTGCGTGGTCATGCCACACTGTACCCAAACTAAATTTTTAGCATTTTTTTTTTGGCAGATAGAGCTTTCTTTTGGTGGTATTCATTCACCACTGAGTTGTTGTTTTTTTGCTAAACAAATGAAAAAAAAAATACAGAAAAAAAAAAAAAATGTATTGGCTCTTCTCTACTCTCACCCTGTCAGCGCAAGTAGATGAATGCAGACAATTGGCACTTCCGATTTATACTGTGATCAGCTGTGATTGGACACAGCTGATTATGTGGTAAAGAGCCTACGTCATAGGTTCTTTACCATGATCGGAGATAGCCACGCTGCACACCCCGGTCAGGACAACGGAGCCCCCGCATGGTCATCATTCTGCTACAGGCAGGCAGGGTGGGAAGGTGTTAAAGTACTCAAAAAGGAATAAAACACAGGCATACAGACAAACACTATGTGGCGCTAACCCCAAAGAAGCCGCTGGATATGGATTCCCTCTATTTCTGCACAGCCAGGCAACACACATTTCCAACTTGCGACCAGACACAAAAAAATCAGTCCATGTGCTTGTTGTTTTATTGGGGGAAAACATCTTGGATAAGGTATAGGGAGATTATGGGATGCCCAACTTGTCACATACTGTTTACGAGAGTATGATGTCTCCACCTCAGTAGAACTTCACACAGTTCTGATGCTTGTAGATACTACCAGCCCGCCTGGCCACTTCTGAAGAATGCACCAGGGCAAGGGATTGGGATTTAGCACAACGTTGTCCATGGAAAGTATACTACATCTGGCAGTCTCTCCCCTTGTATGCCCCTAGGTGTGCAGAGGTACTCACACTGTCCTTTGCTCCCAGCTGCACTGGGCAAGAACCCTGTTCAGGCTTCCAACTGATCAGATCCTCCAATGCCAGCCTGGATATTTTCTGCACAAGACTCAAAGGTAATGGAGATTCCTTCATTGGCCTCCTCGCCTTCCTTTACCCAGCTCCAGCCTGGAGACAGACCCCCCCCCCAGACCCAGGGTCCCCTCCCAGGCCACACGACAGCCACCTCGGTCCTCCATCTTCTACCTGTCTTGCCATGCTTAAGGATATTTAAAGGCTTACCCAGCCACCCTGCCAGGGCTTTCTGTCTGGGGATTGGCCAGATTCCCTGAAGTATGCAGATCGGGACCTCCTACCCTCTGCCCATTTACTTCCAGAAGCTTCCATAACCAGAAGAAGGCATCAGAGACCTGCCCTACAGAGCCTTCCAGCCTGACCTGGAGTAACCCGACCCAATTACAGACTCACACAACTACCATGAGTCAACAAAATAAATATGCCTACACTAGTTGCACACTAGGGGGTGCTACAACTAGATGCCAGCTCCCTTCATGTCCTCCATGTCTGAATGCAATGAGAGAAGAGCTCTTTAACACTACCAACAGTCAATAGTGAATATGGGATAGCAAACATCACTTACTCAGAGCTAACACGCAAGTTTTGAGGATGAGTGCAAAACCCCAGACTCTAAGCCCCAGAGAATAAATGCAAACCTACTGGCACCTCCAAATCCCAAAGAATAGGTGCAAACCCTTATGCCCTGTACACACGATCGGTTCGTCTGATGAAAACGGACAGATGGACCGTTTTCATCGGACGAACCGATCATGTGTGGGCCCCATCAGTTTTTTTCCCATCGGTGAAAAAAAAATAGAACCCGTTTTAAATGTTTCTTATGGTTAAAGCGGTGGTTCCCCTAAAAATAAAATTTTGACATCGCATTTAGCAAATAAATTACAATTAGAATCGGCTTGTTTTATTTAAAAAATACCTCCGTACGTATCGTTTCCTATATTCGGTCCGCCACTTCCGGGTACGATGCAGGCGGTGGGCGTTCCTAATTGATTGACAGGCATCCGAACGACGCATCCATCGCGTCACGAGATGCTGAAAAAAGCCGAACGTCGGTGCGCATGCGCCGTATAGAGCCGCACCGACGTTCGGCTTTTTTCGGCATCTCGTGACACGATGGATGCGTCGGTCGGATGCCTGTCAATCAATTAGGAACGCCCACCGCCTGCATCGTACCCGGAAGTGGCGGTGGGACCGAATATAGGAAACGATACGTACGGAGGTATTTTTTAAATAAAACAAGCCGATTCTGATTGTAATTTATTTGCTAAATGCGATGTCAAAATTTTATTTTTAGGGGAACCACCGCTTTAAAAAAAACGATAGAAAAAAAACGATCGTCTGTGGGGAAATCCATCAGTCAAAAAATCCATGTATGCTCAGAATCAAGTCGCTGCATGCTCAGAAGCATTAAACTTAATTTTTCTCAGCACGTTGTGTTTTACGTCACCCCGTTGGACACGATCGGATCTTTAACCGATGGTGTGTAGGCAAGACTGATGAAAGTCAGCTTTATCGGATATCTGATGAAAAAATAGGATTTTTGTACACACCGTAAAATCCATTTCTCTGAGTTCATGGACAGACACAGCAGCATTGACCTTAGGGTTATATACCTTCCTTTTAGGAGAGACTAGGCAGAAAAAACAGCACTTTAAGTGTTAAAAACACTTCTCTCAGTACAGCACCTCCCAGTTTCTTTTCCAACAGGGTCCACTTTTCTGTTGAATTTGTATATTACCCTTCTGTCTTTTATTCAGGGTGCTATCCATATCCCAATAATAAAAAAAAGTCTGACAAGGGTCAGATTCTCTATTGGGTATATAGGCAATAAGGATGAGCTAAGGCCTCATACACACGATAGGTTAACCAGAGGAAAACGGTCTGAGGGACCGTTTCCATTGGTCCAAACCGATCGTGT
Source organism: Rana temporaria (assembly GCF_905171775.1). Lineage (NCBI taxonomy): Eukaryota > Metazoa > Chordata > Amphibia > Anura > Ranidae > Rana > Rana temporaria. Next base: position 380,448,460 of record NC_053492.1, on the reverse strand, counting down.
GTAGGCCCCATAGGTTATTTAACCTGAGGTTAAAAAAATGGCAACTTGCTTTAAAATTTAACCGATGGATTTCTAACCGATAGGTCAAAACGTTAGTACGCACAACCATCGGTTAAAAATCCACGCATGCTCAGAATCGAGTCGACGCATGCTTGGAAGCATTGAACTTTGTTTTTTTTCAGCACGTCGTTGTGTTTTACGTCACCGCGTTCTGACACAATCGTTTTTTTACTGATGGTGTGTACGCACGACGGACCATCAGTCAGCTCCTTCAGACCGGTGTCCTCTGGTTAACCTATCGTGTGTACGAGGCTTAAGAGTCGGGCCAAACCGGTCCCTGTTGTCCCAATTAGTGGTGGTAATGGAATTTCTCACCCCACAGCTTCACAGAGCAAAGGAGTGGGGGTGCGGGTGACAGAATTGACCTAAAATGACCACATGGCCATATTTTGTGCATGACAATCTCCAGTTATGGCCATGTGGCCATATTCGGTCAATGTCCGCAGCATCTCAGCCCCTTTGTCATGTGCCACTGCAGTGTGCAGCTTTAAGCAAAAGAAGCTCAGCATTAGCAGCCCCATATTGCTCTCATAGGAGGTCTACTTTAACTGACAACCAAAGTATGGTGTGTGTGTCACTAACATTACTATTCGACCTCATAAATAAAAATTGGGGAAAAAAGTAAAAGGAATTCCACAATGCAGCCAATCAGACCCCTGCCTTTGGGTTATATTGCTTGCTCTGAACTTTTTCTTTCACACCTTTTACATTAATAAACAGGGTTATGATGGAGCTCTACCCTTTTTTTGGGGGTGGGTAAGATTTAGAATACCCATTTGGCTGTTTTTGTCGTGTCTCCACCACTAGAAAATTGTATTTTCTTTCTTCATACCACCATTGATGGGAATTCTCCACAACAGAGCACAGGTTTAACCCCTTCCTCGTTGTGTTTTCTTTGCAACCTGTGTCCTAATTGGGGAAACTTCCTCACAGTTCTTGTGATGTCACCAGGATATGGGTAAGAAAAAAAAATCACCCCAGTAGGGATACAGACAGCAGTACAAACTCTAGAATGACATCTGGCATGGCTTAACCTTGAATTGTGTCCCAGTAAAAATGTGAAAGAGAGGCACGCAAGGCATTTCTGGTTAATAAAAGGTAATAGCAGCCATCTTTACAGTGGAGTACAGGTCCTTTTTAAGGACACCTGCATCTAACCAACCCTATAAAGGCCTTAACTATAAAAAAAACATTCAATAGTCAGAGCGTAGATACTAGTTTTATTAAAGGAAGAAGACTCACAAACATGAAAGTGGAGTTAACGTGCAAATCTGTAGTTAGAAATACAGTACTTTGAAATCGCGCGCACACACACACACAAATGCTAAAACAACGGCATTTTTGCAAAGACAAACACATGATTTACAAAGTTTCACGCCAAGCTTGCTCCATGTCCCATTCACCAGGTTGTGCGGAGAGCAAGGATATGACGGCCACATTCCTACAGATGGTCCAGCGTTGGGAAAGTGTTTGCTCTGTGCCACTGTGTTGCAGCTACTAAACTGCTTTTATTACAGTACTTCACACTCTAAATGGGCCTTTTCTAATGGCTTATGTCATACTCTATGCACCATTCTACTCCTGGAGGTACAGTACTTTAATCCTTACCATTTAAGGTCACATATGTACTCTGCATAAGGATAATGCCCTTCTTTATTAAGCCTTGTATATCCAAACTGTCCCCATTGCCGCTTATGTTTTTCTGACAAGTAGACTTATTCAGTAAGACAGTGCAAAGAGTAGTAATGATGTGCAACACTGCAGTAAACACTAGCAACAAATCAAAAATAATTTATAATTGGACTACAGATGACTGCAATGTGATTGTGCCAATGGGTCACTGCATTCTGCACAATGCCACTATTCTCTGCATTGCCTCACTGAAAAAAAAAGTCCACAGGTGTTTAAAATCTAAAACCTGGATAAAAATAAAACTATTAATACTATATGACTAAAACAATATGATACAACAGTACTACATGGAGTCAATGTGAAATGCAGAAGGAGAAGCATCTCACGTGTGCTTCCTATTTGTTCATACAGGATAAAAAGAAACAATTTAAAAAACAGTGTATATAATGAGCACAAATACTAGCTAAGGTTCATTAATATTCAGTGAATTACAAGTGGTTCAATCCTGTATGACTTAACATGAATATGGTTTGTGTTCTCTATGAAAGAAACAGCAGCGACTGCCCTTGCTTCCTTAGTTAATATATTATGGAAGCACTGCCTAGGACATATAGATGACATTAGTATTGTCTTGCCAATGTCAGGGCTCTGGCCTAATTATATAGCCAGGCTTGGACTAAAGATGAAATCCTAACATTGCGAGCAGCTAAACTGCAGAGACAGTGTTGGATAATATAATCAGCATATTTTCCCAATGACAAGGCTATGCTCTGATGGAAAAAGCAATCACAACTGGTGAACAAACACTAATCCTGAGCCAACCAAACTACCAGCAGAGAACAGTGAGCACATGCACCTCCATATATCTATTCCCTGGGTATGTTGGGTGCGGGAATCTTCGCAGAGGAGGGCTCGACACCCCAAATTTCAGTGGCGTATTCACTAATTGTCCTGTCACTGGAGAACTTGCCAGAGCAAGCAATATTCTTGATGACTTTCTTGGTCCATTCCCTGAGGTTCTGCAAAAGAGAGACATCAACATGTTATAGAAGGCAACATACAGTACAGATATATTATATTATATATATATATATATATATATATATATATACTACAGTGAGGGAAAAAAGTATTTGATCCCTTGCTGATTTTGTACGTTTGCCCACTGACATAGAAATGAATAGTCTATAACAGGGCTCAAAATTTCAAGTCCTAAGCTACTAGCCAGGCCTTAAGTGTTACTCGCCACCAGTTGCCCCACCCAACCCCTACCCTGCCTCGCTTTTAATTCTGGTCCTAAACATACCTTCATAAAATTATCTCATGAAATATTAACAACAACTTTATCAGTGCCCATCAGTGGAGCCTCACCTGTGCCCAACAATGCAACCTACCTGTGTCCATCAATGCCACTTCACCTGTGCCAAATAAAGCAGTCTACCAGTGTCCATCAATGCCGCTTCACCTGTGCCCAACAATGCAACCTACATGTGTCCATCAATGCCACTTCACCTGTGCCAAACAATGCAGCCTACATGTGCCCATCGGACCGTTCCCGCGGATAAATCCTCTGGCGGATTTTGATCTGATGGTTGTACTAACCATCAGATCGAAATCCGCGCGGAATCCATCCGCGGTGACGTGTCGCGCCGTCGCCGCGATGATGACGCGGCGACGTGCGCGACGCTGGAAGGTAAAGACTTCCACGCATGCGTCGAATCATTACGACGCATGCGAGGGAGGGGATCGGACGGATTGATCCGGTGAGTCTGTACAGACCACCGGATCAATCCGCTGGACAGGATTCCAGCGGATAGATTTCTTAGCATGCTAAGAAATTTTTATCCGCTGGAAATCCATCGGCCCGAAAAATATCCGCGGATAAATCCGCTGGGCCGTACACACCACAGGATCTATCCGCTGGAACTGATCTGCGGATAAATCCCAGCGGATAGATCCGGTGGTGTGTACGAGGCCTCATGATCCATCTGCCTGTTCTCTCTCCTCCCCGAGGAGATCGCTGGGAGAACAGCTCCCATACAGCCCCTCCTGCCGTGGCAGCCTACGCTCGCCAGCCCTCATTTTCCTAATTTTTCCACTCGCATTTTGTGAGTGGAAAAATTTGAGGGTTGGTCTATAATTTTAATGGTAGGTTTATTTTAATAGTGAGACAGAAAAACAACAAAAATATCCAGAAAAACGAATTTAAAAAAAGTTATAATTTGATTTGTATTTTAATAAGTGAAATAAGTATTTGATCCCCTATCAATCAGCAAGACTTCTGGCTCCTAGGTGATTTCTATACAGGCAACGAGATGAGATTAGGTGCCATCTCTTAAAGGGAACGCTCCCTATCTCAGCTTGTTACCTGTATAAAAAACATCTGTTCACAGAAGCAATCAGAGTCCAATCGCTCCACCATGGCCAAGACCAAAGAGCTGTCCAAGGATGTCAGGGACAAGATTGTAGACCTATACAAGGCTGGAATGGGCCACAAGACCATCACCAAGCAGCTTGGTTAGAGGGTGACAACCATTGGTGCGATTATTCGCAAATGGAAGAAACACAAAATAACTGTCAATCTCCCTCGGTCTGGGGCTCCATGCAAGATCTCACCTCGTGGAGTTTCAATGTTCATGAGAACAGTGAGGAATCACTAAAGAACTACACAGGAGAATCTTGTCAATGATCTCAAGGCAGCTGGGACCAATCACCAAGAAAAGACTTAAAGGACTAAAATACTGCTGTGCCCGCAAGGTCCCCCTGCTCAGGAAAGCACATGTACAGGCCCGTCTGAATTTTGCTAATGAACTTCTAAATGATTTAAAGGAGAACTGGGTGAAAGTGTTGTGGGCAGATGAGACCAAAATCAAGCTCTTTGGCATCATCTCACCCCATGTTTGGAGGAGGAAAAATGCAGCATATGACCCCAAGAACACCATCCCCACCGTCAAAAACATGGAGGTGGACACATTATGCTTTGGGGGTGTTTTTCTGCCAAGGGGACAAGAAAACTTTACTGCATCAAAAGGGACGATGGACGGGGCCGTGTACCGTCAAATCTTGGGTGAGAACCTCCTTCCCTCAGCCAGGGCATTGAAAATGGGTTGTGGATGGGTATTCCGGTATGACAATGACCCGAAAAACACACAGCCCAGGCAACAAAAGTGGCTCAAGAAGAAGAAGAAGAAGAAGAAGAAGCACATTAGGGCCCTGGCGTTGTCTAGCCAGTGTCCAGACCTTAATCCCATAGAAAATATAAGGCTGAAACTGAAGGTTTGAGTTACTAAACTTCAGCCTTGAAACCTTAAGACTTGGAGAGGATCTGCAAAGAGGAGGGGGACAAAATCCCTCTTGAGATGTGTGCACACCTGTTGGGCAACTACAAGAAATGTCTGACCTCTGTGATTGGCAAAAAGTTTTTTTTGCCATCAAGTACCGAGTCATGTTTTGCGAAGGGGTCAAATAATTATTTCACTTATTAAAATGCAAATCAAATACCGTACTTGCCGGGGTATAAGACAACCTTTTACACTTAAAAATATGGCTCAACAATCGGGGGTCGTCTTATACGCCGGATGCAGACTGCGGACGTCCATTTTTTAAAAGCCGCGCCTCCTCCTCGTGGTGTTCCGTGATAGGCGGAACACTCAGTTTCCCAGAAGAGCCTGTGTTTAGTGTTCCACCTCTCACAGACATCGTCTTGTCCTCGGCCTCGAAAGGAGAGGACGTCCATGATAGGCGGAACACTGAACACAGGCTCTTCTGGGAAACTGAGTGTTCCGCCTATCACGGAACAGCACGAGGAGGAGGCGCGGCTTTTAAAAAATGGACGCCCGCAGTCTGACTCACTCTGCCAGGCATAAAGGAATGAAGATCAGCGAATTGAGGTGAGGCAATGGCACAGTGAGGTGAGGCAATGGCATAGTGAGGGGGGAAGGTGGTCGTCTTATACGGCGAGTACATCCCAAAACCAACATTTTGGCTGTAAAATTAGGGGGTCGTCTTATACGCCGGCAAATACGGTATATAAATGCATTTTTCTGGATATTTTTGTTGTTATTCTGTCTCTCACTGTTAAAATATAGACTGATCATTTCTTTGTCACTGTACATGCATAAACACAGCGGGTAAAATAAGTATTGAACACATCACCATTTTTCTAGGTAAATATATTTCTTAGAGCCGGTTCACACTAGGGCGACACGACTTCCAGCACGACTTTCAAAGGGGCGACTCCGACTCGACTTGAACATGAACCACAGGGCGATCTGGGGCGATTTACAACACAACTTGAAGTCGTCTCCAGGACAGGAGACTTTCCAGTGGCCAATAAAACAACAATCAGCTCTGGGAGAGGGAGGGAGAGGTTTGCCTGAGAAATGTATGTTATCTTCCTGGAAAGTCGCTTCAGTTAAGACAGTGATCCGACTTCTGAGGCGACTTGAAATGTATGTTATCTTCCTGGAAAGTAGCTTCAGATAAGACAGTGATCCGACTTCTGAGGCGATTTCCATTGAAATCAATGGGTACAAATCGCCTACAAGTCGGATTGAAGTAGTACAGGAACCTTTTCTGAAGTCGGATCGCCTTGAGTCGTGTGTATTAACACAGCTCCCATTCACTTCCATTGTTTTTCTCTACAGCGCGACTTGGGACGACTTGAGGCGACATGAAGTCGGATCGCAAGTCGCCCCAGTGTGAACCGGCTCTTAAGGTGCTATTGACATAAAATTTTCACAACATGTTGGTAACAACCCATGCAATCCATACATATAAAAGAAACCAAAAAACAAATAAGTACATAAATTAAGTTATGTGTAATAAAATGGAATGACAGATGGAAAAAGTATTGAACAGGCTAACTGAAATCTATTTAATACTTTGAAAAAAATCCTTTGTCGGTAATGACAGCTTCAAGACGCCTCCTTTATGGAGAAACTAGTCACATGCATTGCTCTGGTGTGATTTTAGCCCATTCTTCCACACATTCTTCAAATCTTGAAGGTTTGGTGGGTCTCTTCTATGAACTCTGATCTTTAGTTCTTTCCATAGATTTTCGATTGGATTCAAGTCAGGTGATTGGTTGGGCCTTTCTAGCATCTTTATTTCCTTTCTTTGAAACTGAGTTTTCTTGGCTTTGTGTTTGGGATCATTGTCTTGCTGAAATGTCCACGCTCATAATCCTGGTAGATGGCAGCAGATTTTTATTAATAATGTCTTGATATACTTTTCCATTAATCCTTCCTTTAATGATATAAAGTTTGCCAGTAGGGTGTAATTGTATGACCTTTTTATAGGCCATCAGTTGAGACTGAACCAGGATTGCTTTCTAATCACCGATAGATTTCAGCTGGTGTCTTGGCTTTTCATAAGTTTTTGCACCTCCCTTTCTTCATGTATTCAATACATTTTCCCTGTGTCATTCCATTTTATTTCATACATAACTTAATTTTTTAACTTATTTGTTTTCATTCCTTGTATGTATGGATTACATGGGTTGTTACTGACCACCTTTAGAAATATATTTATCTAGAAAAATGGCGATGGGCTTCATTTCTAGAACCTACTCCATGATTCTCAATGTATACCTGGAGGTTTTTCCCCTTACAGCTTCCAACAAATGGGAGAGGGATGTAGGGACATTCGAGGATGAACAATGGGAGGAGGCACTCCAGGCAGTGCAACTATGCTCCTTAAACGTGGCCCAACGGTTATCTCAACTGTACATTGTTCTAAGAGTACATTATACGCCCGACAGGCTGTTTAGAATGGGTGTGAGACCGGACTCCAACTGCCCTAGATGCGCGAGGGATTATGGGGATCTAATCCATTTGTTGTGGCGGTGCCCCAAACTTCATTTATTCTGGTCAGGGGTTGTAGCCACCATTAACAGAGTTTATCTGACTGCCATACCCACTGATCTGAAACCATGCTTACTTGGGATTTTGGACAGCATCCCCACGGATGACAATAGCAGGCAGGCCATATCGAGGGCTCTGTTTCAGGCCCGTAGGCTGATCCTTCAACGTTGGAAGGCGGTTGAGCCCCCAAAGTTGAAGGAATGGATTACCCAAATGGGTGACACCATAAGAATGGAGAAGTATATCTATCAACACAGTGGTTGTTCGGGAAAATTTGGTAGGCTGTGGGCTCCATGGTTGGATACCCCTGGCCTTTCCCCGGTTGATTTGGTCATGGATAGGCTGTTTAGATAGCTGATGGGTGGACGGGGAATACGACTCATTACATATATGTCTTTCATGTGCTAGGGCGGTCTTTTGAAGGAGTGGCGCCTTTAAATTGTAGTGTTTGACATGTGTAATTTGTTATGCCAGAGGTTGTTGTGCAAACTGTTTGAATGAACCTCTTGAGCTGATACCTGAACTGTTGGATTAATTTTGTGTCCCACATGTGAGCTGTGAATTTGCTGTAAATGTATTTTATGTTTTTGTCTCAATAAATATCTTTGATTAATAAAAAAGAAAAATGGTGATGTGCTCAATACTTATTTTACACGCGGTATATACACTATATTGTCAAACGTATTGGCACGTCTGCCTTTAGAAGCACATGAACTTTAATGGCATCTCAGTCTCAGTCCTTCTTCTTGGAAGGCTGTCCACAAGGTTTAGGCGTGTGTCTATGGGAATGTTTGACCATTCTTCCAGAAGCACATTTGTAAGGGCAGGCACTGATGTTGGACAAGAAGGCCTGGCTTGCCGGTCTCTATTCCAATTCATCTCAAAGGTGTTCTATCAGGTCGAGGTCAGGACTCTGTGCAGGCCAGTCATGTTCCTCGACCCCAAACTTTCTCATCTATGTCTTTATGGTCTTTGCTTTGTGCACTGGTCCAAATCATTTGGTGGAGGGGGGGATTATGGTGTGGGGTTGCTTTACAGGTGTTGGGCTTGGCCCCTTAAATGCAGTGAAGGGAACTCTTAAAGTGGTTGTAAACCCCATTCATGAAATTTGACCTAAGCACATATATCTGTAGTGTTTACTTATCTCTCTGCAAAGCTCTAACTCCAGTGTTTTTCTGTTGTTCCGTTCCTCTGTTATCAGCAAAGTCACTTCTGACAAGTTCTCTGACACAAAATAACAGCAGCTGAAAATTTGTGTCAGGGAGGGAACTTAGAGGTACAGAAGCAGAGAGATTGTCTATTCATAATACAGCTCTGCATGTTCCTTCGGTGCTCTGCCTATGTGGAGTGGGGGTGTGTTCCATTTTCTTCAATCAGCTCTCACACAGTGTAAGCCTAGACTCCACCACCCACCCCTCTGTGCTGCTGAAACAGGAAGAAAGCTTTTTAACACAATCTGCACTTTCTAAAGAGTGTAGAAAGGGAAAGACAGTGATTATATAAGTAGAACTTATGTAGGGAGATTTGTTTCATCTCTGTGTATCATCTGAGGCTGTTCACTTCACTGGATATAGGAGATGGTTTACATCCACTTTAAGGCGTCAGCATACCAAGACATTTTGGACAATTCAATGCTCCCAACTTTGTTGGAAGATTTTGGGATGGCCCCTTACTTTTTCACATAGGACCAGGCAGGTTTGGACAGCTTTTTCCTCATATAAATTAAATCATCATTTAGAAACTGCATTTTGTATTTACTCCGGTTATCTTTGTGTAATATTAACATTTGTTCGATAATGTCAATCATTTAAGCGTGACAAATATGCAAAAAAAATCAGAAAGGGGCAAATACTTTTTCACAGCATTGTATAAGGTCATGTACATATATATCCAGAAGATCAGGACAACTTTCAGGAAATCTACAGGCAAGCTCCCTGGGCACAATGTCTCATGCCTCGTACACACGATCGGTTTTCCCGGTGGTAAAAAGTCCGCCAGGAAAACCGAGGGGAAAACCGATAGGAAAACTGCCGGGAAAAAGACCGCCAGGAATGACAGCAGGAAAAAAAAAAAAAGAACATGTTCTCATTTTTTCTGCCGGGATTCCCGACGGTTTTCCTGTCAGGAAAACTGCCATGGCGCATACACACGGCCAGTTTTCTCGGCAGGAAAACTGGTCATGTGTACAAGGCATAAGAGTATTTTTCCATTAAAAATTTACTTGCCAAAATGTTTTTTTCAGTAGGTTGCCAAGTCCAGCATGCAGAATATGAGAACAAACGTTCATAGGCAATTTGAACACGCATACAAGAGCCAATTTAGATAGGAGCGAATTAATCTACCAGCGTGTCTTTAGAAAGTTGCAAAAAAACAGGGAACTTGGAAAGAAACCCATGCAAATTCCATGCAAAGTGTGTCCTGAACAAGCTTTGAACCAAGGATTATGGTGCTGCAAGGCAAAACAGCTAACCACTAAGCCACTGTGCTGCCTGCAAATAAATATGGGTGTAATTAAATGCTGCTGGCTTACCATATATAATTGGTCCACTTTCCCTTGGCATTTAATGTAAGCTTCATAATCTGCAAACACCTTAAACCTAGAAAAAGTAGAATGCATACAGTAAACATACTTTATTTTTTAAATAACTTACATTTAAGCAAAATATGGTCTTTCCAACAGTAATGCCATTACGTTGTAGTTAAAGTGTCCAGCCATCCAAAACAGACATTCAGGTTTGTAGATGCTGGCATATGATGAGTTTTCAAATATTTATATTATACTGTATATTAAAGAGGAATTTCAACGAGGTTCTAAAACATTTAAAATCAGCAGCTACAAATCTGTAGCTGCTGACTTTTAATTAGAAACTGACCCGTCTAGGGATCCAGCGCTTTTTTCACCTGGGCCGAGTCTTAACCGGTCTTTGGGTCACTGGAGCTGGCATGTTAAGGGCCATTTCACACGTACGGACCGTATGTCCGCATTTTCATCCGTCCGTTTGCGGATGAAAACGGGACATACATGGGTCCCTATGTGATTACGGGTGTCAGCGGATGAACATCCGCTGACACCCGTAATTTGTCCACCTCCGCAAAGATCCGCATTTGCAGACGGAAGAAACATTACTGATCCGCTCCGTGTGAAAGGGCCCTAAGTGTGGAAAGCCAGCTTGGACTCCTTCCGGCTTCACACTGTGCATGTGCCAGCCGTGCTGAACCCTGTGAATGGTCCTGCAGCCTTCTGGGACCTGTGACATGTCCTAGAAGGTTGCGGGAAGGGGGAGTTTGAAGTTCCACTCCGCCAAAACTAGGTACCCGCCTCTCCCCCCAAAAAAATCTTAATATGGTAGAAGGAGGAGAAAGAGTGTAACTTCCCTTTTTGGGTGAAGTTACACTTTGAGGTCTACAGTGTTTTCCAAGGGAATATAGGCATTTACAAAAGTGGAACTTCTGCTTTAAGCACTCCTCGCCCCCTTACATGCCACATTTGGCATGTAATTTTTTTGGGGGGGGAGTGGGGACTTCGGTAGGAGTGGGACTTCCTTTTCCACTTCCTACTTCCACCTAAGCGGCCCTTCCCTCTAGGCGATCACTGGAAAGGTCCCAGGAGATCGCATCTCCTGTCCATTCCGGGAGCGCATCGCGACTCGCGCATGCGCAGTGCGTGCCCGGCCCGTGAAGCCGAAAGCTGTCATGGCCAGGTGCCCAGAATGTGAATGGAAGCGCCGAGGAGAGGAGCGGGGAGAGGAGCGACACTCCAGGCGGCAGCAATGCTGGACCATGGAACAGATAAGTGTCTGTTTATTTCAAGTCAGCATATATACTATACTTTTTGTAGCTGCTGACTTTTAATAAACATTAAAAGGCTGGAACTCCGCTTTAACTAGGAGGAGATCATGCAGTTAAACCACGAGGGAACAGACAATCAGGCTGGACCCTTTTCTCTGACCAGAAAAGGATGTAATTTTAACCATCAAAAAAGCACGTATTAACCATTAAAACAGTTGAATTTTCAGGTCGATTAAGTTTTAGGTCTGTTAGCAGAGTATAGAAAGTATTAGGCCTCATGTACACTGCTGCTGGTAAACGGATGTTTAGTAGCAGTTGGCCATTTTTTTCAATTCTCCTCTATGTTATCTTATCAGTACACAGGGTTGTTTAAAATTATTTTTGGGCAGTTGAGTTTAGAGGCTTTTTTTGGAAAGCAAAAAAGCAGACGCTGAGTTTAGAGGCATTAGCTTTGTTTAATTTACGTGCGTTTTTCGTTTTTTGGCTATTTTTATAGAAAACGCTTCTAAATTCAAAAGCGGCAAAATGCTGCTTAACGCGGCATGTAAATACGCCAAAACAGACGTTTTAAATGTGGGCTACTATCTGTCAAGTTAAATAGTTCGAGAGAGGTTGTAAAAATTTCCCGTCTAATTTAAGCCTAATGGTGATGGCATGTGTACTGTATCTATAAACAAGATTTCATTTTTTTTTCTGTGCAGCTTTATTACCCTATTTTAAAGGGGTTGTAAAGGTACATGTTTTTTCACCCTAATGCAATGTAACGTCTTTTCCAGTAGTCTTTCAGGACAGCCACAATGAGAGACATAGGCTCCTCCCCTTCCTCTGGAAACACTGCGCCAGCCCAAAGATCACTTCCGGCCAGCTGGGGAGACACAAGAACACATTAGGAACATACCATCAAAACTCATTACCATGCTGCGTTCTGGTCTTAAGCAAGACCCCCAAAATCACAGGGAGGGTAACTAGGGCTGTCCTGAAAGACTACTGGAAAATACGTTACCGGTAAGTAACTCTAATTTTCCCTTTTCGTCTTTCAGGACAGCCACAATGAGAGGATAAGCGAGCACTTACCAACTAGGGTGGGACTACAGCTTGCAAAACCTTTCGACCAAAGGCCTGCTCATCTGCCGACACCAGGTCCACTCTGTAATGTTTCACGCAAGTGGAGTAGTTGGACCATGTCGCTGCCCTGCATATCTGTTCTGGCATAGCTGCAGCCTTTTCCGCCTGAGAAGCTGCCAAAGCTCTGGTAGAGTGTGCCTTTATCCCTGTAGGGATGCCTGTCCAATGGTTGCTCTGAGCCATCTGGCTACAGTGCGTCGAGACGCTTTGTAACCCTTTCTGGCCCCAGAAAACAAAACAAATAACGAGTCTGACTTCCTAAATTCCCTTTGTCAACTCTAGATAGTGCAGGATGAAACCTCAACTCCCCCTCATCTGTGGGGTTGGGACAAAAGGAAGGTAGAACTACTTCCTGACTTCTGTGAAATTTCGAAGTAACCTTGGGCAAAAATACTGGATCGGTCTTAAAAATGATCCGATCCGGGAAAATAACACATAAGGGGAGTCTAACGGATAAGGCTTCTATCTCGCTGACCCTCCTAGCAGTAGCCACTGCAACCAAAAATACTGCCTTTTAAGGTCAGTTCCTTTAGAGAACACTTGTCTAAAGGTTCAAAGGGGGGACCCGTGAGGGTCTGCAAAACTAAGGACAGATCCCAGCTGGGGAATGGTGGGCCCTGAGCTGGTCTATGCTTAGAGAGAGCCCTGAAAAACCGATAGGGGACCCCCTTAGCCTCTCGACGAGGATGGGGTGGCTCCAGATGGTGGGTAAATACCGCACCTATTAGTACCCTAGAAGCCCCTACTTCTCTCCAGGTTCAAAAGCGGCCTCAGTCCCCTGACTGACCGGCCTGGTTCCAAGCACAGTGTCTCCCCTCCGGAGGAAACAATAACAACTGAAGTCCGGCAGGGGAAGTGAGAATTTATGGGCTGGTGCAGTGTTTCCAGAGGAAGGGGAGGAGCCTATGTCTCTCATTGTGGCTGTCCTAAAAGACGAAAAGGAAAACTAAATTTAATTTCTAAGTACTGGTATGTTGCACAGAAGGGCCCGGATTCACATACATCGGCGCATATGAATGAATGAATGAAAACTTATATAGCGCAGCACATGCGAATTTAATCGCCTCATATATATGCCGCCGTAGCGTATCTCTTTTACGCTACGCCGAAGCAACGCAGAGAGGCAAGCATGGAATTCACAAAGCAAATGCTCCCAACGTTGCGCCGGCGTAACGTAAATTCGTAGGCGTAAGCCGGCGTTGGTGGAAGTAGGTGTGACCCCATGCAAATGATGGTCCGAGCGTAGAGCAGTGTTTTACGCCCGGCGTATCATGAACGGAGTGACGCGGACGTATGACCGTACCCCTGTGCGCATGCTCACAACTATGCCGGCGCAACTTCCTGGGATACGCCGGGCGCATAAATACACCCAACCATACGCCCGTCCGGTGCAAAAGTACACCAGCTTTCTTCTCTTCCCCCTGGAGCAGAGTACTTTTGCGCAGAGCCATGGCTAATGTTCAGACTTAGTGGGACAGGAGGAAGAACAATTTCTCACCAGATGAGAGGGCTGTCCTCATCTCTGCCATAGAGAAATTTGATGTTTTCCTCCATGGTGCCCAGAGTGCCCAGACCAGCAGGGCTGGAGCGGGAGCAAGTGGAGGGCCTGGAGGGCTTTGACTCCACGGATCCAGACTTGAGGACAGGTAAGTGTTTTTTATCCCCCACCCGGTGTGTAGCATGTAAGAGGGTGGAAGGGAACATGTGACAAGTGTGTGGGTCCACCAACATGTGAATGCTTTGTGTCCTCCACAGATGTGCTGGAGGGAGTGGGCCCGTCGTCAGCTGCTGGACGACCCATGCCATCCTCGGAGGAGTGTGCCCACACCTCTCCTCTAGAGGAAGTTGAGGAGGAGCAAGTGGACCTTGAGGAAGGCGTCTACCTCCAGGAGGAGAACATCATCCCTGGACCCTCCCAAACCTCCTCCCCCATCAGGGGAAGCCCCTCACCCTCCTCCCCCATCAGGGAAAGCCCCTCAAGGGCCTCCCCGTACAGATGGCCCCAAGCCTCTCCTGCCCCCAGGAAGGCTAGGCGGAAGACAAGGGGTGTTCCTGAATCCCATGCGTTGGGGAGCTGCAGGCCACAACAGCAGGCCTTGTGGCAGAGGTAAAGAGCCTGGCAGTGGCTGTACAGGCCAATACTGCTGCCATTGAGGCGGAGGGGAGGCAGACGAGGCGCCACCAGCGGCACACCACCACTCGCCTGCTGCGAATGCAGGCGCAGACCAACCCGGTCCTCACCCGCATTGCCCTGGCGTTGGAGGGCAGGCAGCCAGCACCTGCCAGGAGTGGCAGACCTGGGGATGATCCTCCTCCTGATGCCCCACCCCCCCACCCGAAGCTCCCCCCAGGCAACTGAGGAGCCGGAGCCGTGGCACCATGCCTGGCCCACGACAGGGCAAATGAGTGCCTTTTTTTTGCTCAGGTTATGAGCTTTTTTCTTTTGGAGTGTTGTGCACAGAAGGATGTGCCGGCCTCCAGTAAGGGCATGCCATGTCGGCCAATCGCATGAACCCTTTTTGTTTGTTTTTGTGACTGCACACGGTCAGTAGTGCAGGCTACAGTGTGACTTGTGTGTGAATGTGTGGGTGACATACCTGCCAGCAAGGCATGTCACCCTGGGTCGTCAGGAAGAGGTTATCCCCACGACCGTGTGATTGTGGAATGAATGGACAGTAACACCATTGGGGCCTTGGCGTGGCGTTGCTGCTCCCAAGTCCTGCATGGTGGACTTGGGCTAATCCAATGTGAGGTGGATGTGGTGTGTGTGAGCACAGGACCCCAGATGGCAAGCCCCCTTTTTAAAAAAAAAATTGAAAAAAAAAATGGATATTTAAAAAAAAAATGTTTTTAATCTTTTTAGTTCCTTTTTTTCTATATATTTTTCTGTAGTTCGTCTTTCTCAATTTGCGGCAGCACCCCCCAGGCCCATGCCTGAAGCTGTGTAAGGGGCCCCGTAATTCCGGATGGCGGCCCTACCTGGCATGTTGGCATACAGTTGTTTTGTCCTGCAAGTGGGGTTGCTCAGCTCGTCCGCAACAGTGCTGCTGCAGCTGCTCTCCAGCTGACCTGTGCAGGTCTGGTGCTAAGTTACTTTAGGCCGGACGTACAACTTACGCGCACATCGCGTAGCCTGCGTCGGGCGCATTTACGTTCGTGAATCGCCGTATCTCCCTCATTTGCATATTTGAATAGGAAATCAATGGGAGCGCCAGATGCGTCCAGCGTAAATATGCGCCCACGATACGCCAGCGTAGGAAAGTTACGTTGGTCGTAGGAAGCGTATTTTCAGGTGTATCTAGTTTTGTGGGCACAGCGCATATTTATACGTATGCGGCGTATATCGAGATACGTTGGCGTAAGTGCTTTGTGAATCCGGGCCTATGTATTTTGTTCTTTTGGGGTTTACATTTGCTTTAAAATCCAATAGGTAGAGAGTGATCTCATCATAATGGTCTGATCAGGTGTACAACACTGAACTCCAGTGCTGAGATCTCATCAATCATGTCACTGACAAAGATTAGAAATACCTGAGTAGTTTAACTCTCAGACATGTACTAAATACTAAAATATACATTTTAAATCTGCTGACTCACATTTACTGTTTTTTAATGTAATTAATGCCATTTTATCTCCTTGGAGTTCAGCTTTAAACATACTAAAATATACGTATTTGAATCCCTAATCTGCTTACCTGTCATTATTCATTAACATATTGACGATATCCTTGAAAAGATCTGGTTCTGTTGGAGAAAAGCGGCCATCTCTGATCTGATTGATCGCTTCCCGAAGCTCTGGGATTTTATCATAGTACTCTTTTGCATTGTATCTAAACAGAATAAAATGAAATATGTAAAATATCACTGATAAAGTTTTGAATGTTTTTGCATTTTATTCAAATGCATATTCAACAGATCTAATTTTCATGCAGGCTACGAAAAGAGGGCTGACACTCATGCCTTGTACACACGACTGGATTTTACGATGGAAAAAGTCTGACGGGCTCTTTTCATCGGATATTTTGTGTGTATGCCCCATCGGACTTTTTCCTTCTGAAATTCCGACGGACTTGGAGAACTTGTTCTCTTTTTTTCCGACGGACAAAGACGAAAAAGTCCGTTCGTCTGTATGCAATTACGACAGACTAAAAACCACGCATGCTCAGAATCAAGCAGAAGAGCCGAACTGCCTATTGAACTTCATTAATCTCGGCTCGTCGTACGTGTTGTACGTCACTGCGTTTTTGACGATCGGACTTTTGTGTGTGCAAAGACAGCTTGAGCGGAATTCCGTCGGAACTCCATCGGACAATCCGTCTGACTTTATTCCAATGGACAGTCTGGTCGTGTATACAAGGCATAAGGCCTCATGCACACTGGACGTTTGTACAGCTGCTATTTTGGATTTAGCCATTTTTTTCTGCAGCCAGTAAACTCCCCAGCACGTTACCTTATGTGTCCATGCCATGCACACATATGCTGTTATCAGCAGTTTTTTAGCAGGGGCGTTTTCTGGCTGGAACCCTCCCCCCCCCCCCCCCCCCAGAACTAGTGGGTTTTAAAAGGAGTTTTTCAGCTGTAAAAACACTCTAAAGCAGTGGTTCTCAACCTGGGGGGTCAGGAACCCCTCAAGGGTTGAATGATGATTTGCCAGGGGTCACCGAATCCTGGCTGTTCCTGAAGCCTGCATCACTCTCCCAGCCTTTTTGTGGCCACCCAGCAGGGCTGTCCCTGGAGCCCGCAGCCGCCCACTCAGCCTCTTCGCAGCTGCCCATTCAGTTCACGGCATGGTTGGGGGGCAAAGACTAAAGGTCAGCTGACTGGTGAGGAATGTATAGTGGGAGGGGCTGGAGGAGACCATATCTCCTGATTTCGGCATAGGTGTCACTGCTACGAGACATCACAAAATCAGAAACACAGTGAGTGACACTACCTGTGATTATAGTTGCCAATAAAAGGACTCGGGGAGCGCTAAATGTCTGTGGGTTAGGGGCGCAAATTAATTGTCTTGGGTGCTGACAACCCACGCTACGAAAGTAATTTTACTGTTAGGGGTTCCCACAACTAGAAGGTTGAGAACCACTGCTCTAAAGCCTCATACACACGATTGGACTCCCATTGGACAAATCAGTGGATTTTTGTCCGAAGGGCGTTGTCCGTGAACTTGTTCTGCATACAGACAGCAGAACATTTTCAACCAACATACACCAAACTACGTGTTTTCAGCTCTTTACCTCCACCCTTTGGGCAACTTCTGCTATTGTTGTCTGATGTTTAGCATTGGTTCTGAGCATGCGTGTTTGTACTTTGGATTTTATTCCGACGGATTTGTGTACACACGATTGGATAATCCGACAGAAAATATTTGTTGTTGGACAATTTGAAAGCATGCACAGCCAACATTTGTTGTCGGAAACGCTGAAGAACTCATTCTACAGCAACTGGCGTTTTTATAATGTCCAGTGTGCATGAGGCCTAACAAATACTACTTGCAGAATT
This sequence comes from Rana temporaria, assembly GCF_905171775.1. Lineage (NCBI taxonomy): Eukaryota > Metazoa > Chordata > Amphibia > Anura > Ranidae > Rana > Rana temporaria. The sequence goes on along the minus strand of NC_053492.1, from coordinate 380,430,492 downwards.
TGAGGTGAACTTAAACAAAGCATATTCTGGGGTCACTCTAGAAATTTCCAGATGGTGGTGTTCTGCACACAAACAGTGCATTTGTCATACATACAAGAATTCATACTGAAATTATTTGACAGTTTAAGAAAATCAGAAAGCTAGTGATTGAAAAGAACTTTAAAGGGGTTGTAAAGGTAAAAGTTTTTTCACCTTAATGCATTCTATGCATTGTAATAGGAAGAAAACTGTTATATTTCAAAAGGCAAGCTCCATAAGTGCTCTACTTTTCAGGCGACGGCCAAAAAGAATTGAAGGGATATTCTATTCCGTCCTTGCAATGAATGGCTTGGAAGGTTCTCCATTACATTCAGAGCCTTGGAACAAAAAAAATAGCCATGTTTTGGAATAAAATAAAGATCATAGGGCCTAATCCTCAAAAGAGATACGACGATGTAACTGCTGTTACTTCGTCGTATCCCTGGTCCTAACTATGGAACTGATCCACAGAATCAGTTTCCCATAGTTAGGACGAAGATCCGACATGTGTAATTGAATTACACTGTCGGATCTTAGGATGCAGTACTGCATCCGCCGCTGGGGGCATTTTGCGTCGAAATGCCGCCTCGGGTATGCAAATTAGGACTTACGGATATCCACAAAGCTTTTACGCTTCGTTTTTTCTCCGTAAGTTTTATTTTGCAAATGCAAAATTAGGGCTGCTTTTACAAAGTGTAAACTGTTTACACCTTGTAAAAACAGACCTTTCTTGCTAGCGACGCGATTTTTTTTTAAATTAAAAATTTTTTTTGGGTGCCGTATCTTTTTTTTTACCCGACGCAACTTTATTGTCCCGTCGCAATCCTCAAAGCCCGACGTAACGTAATTTCGCGCTATGCACGTCGGGAAAATGACGTCACGAGCATGCGCAGTATGGCCGGCGCGGGAGCGCGCCTCATTTAAATGGGAATCGCCCCCTGGAGAAGAGGAACGCCTTGCGCAGGCCGGATTTAAGTTACACCGCTCAAAATTTCTAGGTAAGTGCTTTGTGGATCGGGCACTTAGGTAGAAATTTTGCGGCGAGGTAACTTAAATAGGAAAAATTACGTTACGCCCGCTGGCTGAGAATTTGGCCCATAGTGTTGGTGCTGTATTGGTGTGTTTCTGGTGGATCGGTGAGCAGAATCAGTTTGGACAGTGGCCCACAAATGGCTGCCAAAGAATGCAAAAATGTTTCTAGTTGTAACACAATACAAACCCTTTCTTGTCAAGTGCTTCCACATCCTCCACTCTCATGCCAAAGATAAACAGATTGTCCTCTCCGGCCTCTTCTGCCATCTCAACATTGGCACCATCCATTGTTCCAATGGTCAGAGCACCGTTCAACATGAACTTCATATTACCGGTGCCAGAGGCTTCTGTGCCTGCTGTCGAGATCTGCTGAGACAGGTCAGACGCTGGGATCACTGGAAGACAAAACGACAAAACAAGACTCAGTATTCTCTACTTAGCTGACAATTAAGGTGCTTATTATGCTTTTAGATCTCAAAGTTCATCCAATAATCTTCAGAGAGAACCAGAAGGTACTATATGCTTTAAAGCGGGGGTTTACCCCAAAAAAAATGTTTTAACATTACAATTAGCCGAGTTGTCAGAATGACATTAGGCTGTTTTTTTTTTTTTTTTTTCATTGCCGTACATACCGTATTTTCACCGCCGCTTCCGGGTATGTAATCTGCGGGACTGGGCATTCCTAATTGATTGACATCCTTCCGACCGGCGCATACAGCGCGTCACGAGTTGACGAAAGAAGCCGAACGTCGGTGCGCAGGCGCCGTATAGAGCAGACTCGCAGTCCAGCTTCTTTCGGCAACTCGTGACGCGCTGGTCGGAAGAATGTTAATCAATTAGGAACGCCCAGTCCCGAAGAAGACATACCCAGAAGCGGCGGTGAAAATACGGTATGTACGGCAATGAAAAAAAAAAAAAAAAACAGTCTAATGTCATTCTGACAACTCGGCTGAATGTAATGTTAAATTTTTTTTTGGGGTGAACCCCCGCTTTAAGTACTATATTCCAAGCAATCAGTTCAGCCAATTTTGTGAATCTAGGTGCCCTTGTCAAACAGCACAGCAATGTTTCTGACCTCCAATTTAATTAAATGACAGGGTCTCCCCTAACCTATTTGAAGCTAAACCTTCCCACCCAGGTGCCTACGTCCAATTGTGGTGGCCTCCTGTGCCGTGTACAGCATCACTGCAGAAAACGTGTTCGCTGCTTTCTGCACAGCAACTTCTTATGCCGCGTACACACGCTCGGAAATTCCGACCGTGTGTAGGCTCCATCGGACATTTTCTGTCGGAATTTCCGACAACAAAAATTTGAGAGCTGGTTCTCAAATTTTCCGACAACAAAATCCGTTCTCGTAAATTCCGACCCACAAAATTCCATGCATGCTCTAAATCGAGTACGAGACGGAAGCGATGGGTCTGGTAAAACTAGCGCTCGTAATGGAGATAGCACATTTGTCACGCTGTAACGGACTGAAAATCACATGGCTTAAAAGCGCAAATCGTCTCTCACCAAACTTCTACTAACACGACTGGTATCGAACTTCCCTTTTCTAGTGCCGTCGTACGTGTTGTACGTGACCACGTTCTTGCCATTTGGAATTTCCGACAAAATTTGTGAAACCGTGTGTAGGCAAGACAAGTTTGAGCCAACATTTTGTTGTCAGAATGTCCGATCGTCTGTACGCTATTGACTTATTGACTTGATTGGAGCCTTAAAGCAATAATACTGGTACAGCGCATTCAAGTCTATAGAAATATGCTTTACAGATACTTGAGAAAAAATGTATGCAGCAACCTTGTATACAGAGAGAGTCCACCACTGCTAGACAGCAGTACAGTCTGGTCAATGACCCAGTATGATGAATGGACAATGTATCTTTCTGCTCTCCCATACTTTAAAGTGATATTAAAGGTTAGTTTTTTCCTATAAAAATAACAACCACATTATACTTACCTGCTCTGTGCAATGGTTTTGCACAGAGCAGCGCCTATCCTCCTCTTCTTTGGGTCCCTTGCAAGCATTTCTGGCTCCTCCTCCCAGCTGACTACCCCCATAGCAAGCCACTTGCTATGGGGGTACTCGCGCTTGCTCGTTCCCCCAAAGCCATAAGACACACAGAACAGGGGGCTCGACCCCGCACCCTCCTTGCTGGCTTTGATTGACTGCAGCTTCTGTGCCTGCAGTCACAACTGTATCTGAGCCAATGGGGAGGGTGGAGGGAGAGAGCTTTCTCTCTTGTGCACATCGCTGGATCGAGACCAGGCTCAGGAATATTTTAAGGTGGGGCTGCATGCAGAAGGTTTTCACATAGAATGCAGTAAGGTAAAATAAAAAACCTTCTGCTTTTACAACCACTTTAAATATGTTCACAGTATTAGGCTGACAGCACTGTACAAAGCAAACTGCACTGACCCTTCCCTCCCTAGTGTGAGCGCTACTTTACAGGGGACGCTAAAATAAGACAAACCATGTACTCATAAAATCAGATAAAAAAAAATGATTAATACATAACCCGATTAAAAGGTGTGTTTATACTTGTCTGGAGTTCTTAAAATGGGTGAGAATGAATAACAATTTTTACTCCACATAGCAAGCGATGTGATCCTCCCCTTTTCTCTTCCAAAATGCAATGACTAACCTTTCTCGGCCATTGATACACGGTAGTTCTCCAGGTATATAACCTTAAGTCTGTCCCCAACTATAGGATCATTGTTGACAATGTTTCCCACAGAGGTGATTAATTTGATGATCATTTTTGCCATGTGGTAGCCAGGAGCTGCCTGCAGAACAAGAGATAAGTAATTAATGCCAAATCACTTTAAAAAAAAAAAAAAGCAAACCAATCAGATCAGATATATTTAAAATATTGGACCCTATTAGCCCTAGGGCAACTGTTGCATGTTTGCACTTGTTCACTCTTTGTAAGTTGCTCACAATTGTACAATAAGTAAATAAACTGCATACTGTACCTTTCCTCCAATCATGACTGTTCTTGGCACATATACTTTGGTTGGATCTTTCTTGATTCCTAAAAAATAAAAAAAATGTACATAAGAGTTCAGCTCCTCAACTCGGAAAAAAGTACCATTACTCTACCATAGTCCCATCTGTCACTCACTGTCTTGGCAGAATACAGGTTTTCATTAGGAATGATCTAGCCAACATCAAGAAGGCCAAGCATTATTTCCCCCCTCTCTGCGTGACGGTCTGCTGGGCTTGTTGATGATCTAGCTCCCACGGTAATTGAATGAACACTACTGGGGCTTCTCTCTTTTTACGGCAGGAAGGCCATCACCCTCACTTGGAAAAAGCCCACCTCTCCAACCGTCATGTTTTGGCAACAGCTGGTCAACACAGCCCTGCCACCTATTGCCATAGGGGTTGCCCTAAAATTTTTGACAAGATATGGTCCAAGTGGCTTCAGGGTGACTTCACAGCTCGTATGTAGGATGTTTTTAATTGAACGATGCTGTTCCATGATTCATGTTGATATGGGGGGGAGGTTATGGGGCCTTTTTGGTCACTGTCCGAGGCATTATCTCATCTTTACTGCCTTCCTATGGTATTAGCGTGGGCCACACACACACACACAGGCCTCGTACACACGATAGGTTAAACAGAGGACAACGGTCTGATGGACCGTTTTCATCGGTCAAAACCATCGGTTAAAAATCCATGCATGCTCAGAATCAAGTCGACGCATGCTTGGAAGCATTAAACTTTGTTTTTTCAGCACGTCGTTGTGTTTTACGTCACCGCGTTATGCCACGATCGTTTTTTTAACCGATGGTGTGTAGGCACGACTGACCATCAGTCAGCTTCATCGGTTAACCGATGAAAACGGTCCATCGGTCCGTTCTCATCAGATGGACTGATCGTGTGTACGCGGCTACACACGAATAGCGGTAGCTTTGTTCTACCAAGTGTTTTTACTTTTTAGGCTGTCACTGTCTTTTGTAATTTGCACTTGGTGCGGCAGACTCCTGAGGTCTGCCAAGTTTTTGCCCCTGCGTGGGCATTATTCTGAACCATAATAAAGAATAAAAAAAAAAAAAGCCAGGCATTAAATCTGATGCACGAATATATTACATTAAAGCGGGGGGTCACCCGCACATAACACTTTTTCCCCTTATATTCCTGCTCGTTTTGTCTAGGGGAATCGGCTAGTTGTTTTAAAATATGAGCTGTACTTACCGTTTACGAGATGCATCTTCTCCGCCGCTTCCGGGTATGGGCTGCGGGACTGGGCGTTCCTATTTTGATTGACAGTCTTCCGAGAGGCTTCCAACGGTCGCATCCATCGCGTCACGATTTTCCGAAAGAAGCCGAACGTCGGTGCGCAGGCGCAGTATAGAGCCACACCGACGTTCGGCTTCTTTCGGCTACTAGTGACGCGATAGATGCGACCGTCGGAAGCCTCTCGGAAGACTGTCAATCAAGAAGGAACGCCCGCTCCCGAAGACCCATACCCGGAAGCGACGAAGAAGATGCATCTCGAAAACGGTAAGTACGGCTCATATTTTAAAACAACTAGCCGATTCCCCTAGACAAAACGAGCAGGAATCTAAGGGGAAAAGATAAAAAAAAACATCATTGGGTGAACTCCCGCTTTAATATATTTGTGATAATATAATCAAATTAGACCCAGAATCCTTTGAGGAAAAGGGTGCATCAGGAGAAAATTCACACTGGAAAACACGTGCAGAGGCTTGTTTAGGTAAATGAAATTTCCATCAAAGTTGATGGAAGAAATGTGTGATTTTACATGTAATAGCATTTTCAAGTCTTATGTAGGGATATAGGAATATAGACCTATTAATTGTATCTAGAAGGAACAATCACATCTAAGAAAAGTATTAAGGCATTTCTAACTTTTAGGAGTAAGAATGTTGAGTGTTGGCCGTTCTCTACATACAATGAATGGCTCTTATACTAACGAGTTACATACTTTGGCATAATGCAAGTCCTACAGCGTACACTCTGTACCAACATAGGGATTGGCTAAAACTGGTGCACTCAGAATCCGGGGCAGCTGTATATGGTAGCCAATCAGCTTCTAACTCAGCATGTTCGACTAAACTTTGACAATAGGCCCCCGTTCACATCGGCGCAATTGGACAGGTCAAATTGCATGTCAAATTGGAGCCTATTGCCGTCAGTAAGAGCATCCCAATCGGTGAGACAGCGACTTTGACGCACTGCAGTGATTTCCAAAAGTAGTTCCTGCACTACTTTTGGGGTCTTTGGGGGGCGATTTCAATAGACATCTCTGCATGAACCCGCACAGATGTCTTTGAAGTCGCCCCTGAAGTCATACTGAAATGCGGCTTTGAACTTGTGCATTTTCAGATTTCAAAGCCGTGTTTAGTGTGAATGAGAGATAAAACCTGGAAGCTGATTGGTTTCTATGCAGAGCTGCACCAGATTTTGTAAATCTCCCCCATAGTTAGATTAACCACTTCCCGCCCGGTCAATATACAATTGACGTCCGGGAAGTGGTTGTGAAATCCTGACTTGACGTCTATTGACGTCCTGCACGATTTCATGCCGGCGCGCGCCAGTGGGGGCGCGCAGCGCGGCGATCAGTGATGCGGGGTGTCAGTCTGACACCCTGCATCTCCGATCTCGGTAAAGAGCCTCTGGCTCTGTAAACAGGAAGAGCCGTTGATCAACTCTTCCTCACTTGCGTCTGACAGACGCGAGTAGAGGAGAGCCGATCGGCGGCTCTCCTGACACGGTGGGTTCGCGCTGAGTATTTATCAGCGCAGCCCCCCCCCCTCGGATGCCAACACTGGACCACCAGGGAGTGCCCCCAGTTGCCAAATGGAGCAAAAAACAAACAAACAAAAAACAATCAATGCCAATCAGTGCCCACAAATGGGCGCTGACTGGCAACATGGGCACTGACTGTAATGATGCCCAGCAATGCCATCAGTGCCACCCCTCAGTGTCCATCAGTGCCACCCAGTGTCCATCAGTGCCACCTCTTAGTGCCCATCTATGCCCAGTGCCCACCTATCAGTGCCCATCTGTGCCACCTATAAGTACCCATCAGTGCTAACCCTTAAGTGCCACCCATGAGTGCCCATCAGTGCCGCCAAAGAGTGCCCAGTGCCACCTATGAGTGCCCATCAGTGCCGCCTATGATTGCACATCAGTGTAGCATACCAGTGTCGCCTATCGGTGCCCACCAGTGCCACCTCATCTGTGCCCATCAGTGCCACCTCATCGGTGCCCTTAATTGAAGAATAAAACTTACTTTTTTACAAAAAAAACAAAACCGTAATTTTTTTCAAAAATTTTGGTCGTTTTTTAGTTGCGCAAAAAATAGAAATCGCAGAGGTGATCAAATACCACCAAAAGAAAGCTCTATTTGTGGAAACAAAATGATAAAAATCTCATTTGGGTACAGTGTAGCATGAGCACGCAATTGTCATTCAAATTGCGACAGCGCTGAAAGCTGAAAATTGGCTTGGGCAGGAAGGTGCGTAAGTGCCTGGTATGGAAGTGGTTAAGAAACATTAGAGGCACATTCAAGGAATGAGGAAATATCTATGTACTGTGTGCTCTTACTGGTTACGGATTATTCTGGAAATGCTAGTTACAGAGGTTAAACGGGTTCTTTTTGTTCAGATAATCGGTATGTGCATAGTCACCCTAATGTCCCAGGTTTGATACTTACGATTGTACAAAGTGATGACATGTAAACAGTTTAGAATCTGCCTCTTGTATTCGTGGATTCTCTTCACTTGTACATCAAACAATGAAGATGGATTAATTTTAACATTGTATTCCTTCTCCAAATAAGCTGAAAATTTCAGCTTGTTCTCCTAACATAAAAAACAACAGATGTTAAAGGTTAGGTATAAAAGATATGATAACAACCTACAAATAAAACACCATGAACCCCAATTGCATCACATTGTACTGGGCTAGTTTGTCACAAGTTTCCACAGATCTGGTTAATATGAAAGTTTTAGGATGTTCTGAATACACATTCAGCGCTCTTCGTTATGGTCTGCACAGATGTGCACTAAATTACCTGCTTGACTTTAGCAATATCATGCACAAAGCTCTCGTCATCCACAAAAGCCAACAGTTTCCTCAGTTGGCTCAGGTCAGTTACAAAATCTTCACCAATTTTCTGCAAAGAGAAATAGGAATAATTAAGGTTCTGGTGGCTGAAGAAAGGACCTATGTTCTCTGATACAGCTTGTGTCTCCAGTTCTTAGTACTGACACTTTGCTACATGGCAATGGCTACATATTACTACTGAAAATCATTTAAAAGAGTCTGGGACATGTCATTTTTATGGGTTACCAAGCCTGAGAACAGGGCCGGTGCTACCACTAGCCAGCCGCCTAGGGCGCACTGCTTCCTAGAGCGCCCGGCCACTGGTGTTCCTACTACTCTTTTCTCTCTGCAGCAAGCAACTAAGTCTCAGCATCAGCAGGTAGCCGCCGCTCCATTTGCACAGTGTCAGAGGCGCAGCGGTGGCGGAGGACTGTGTCTGTGTCCTGACTCCCGAATTAATGGAAGCAAGGAAACATTAATTGATGAGCATTGGTATGCTGTATTGATGGGCGCTGGTAGGCTGCATTGATGGGCGCTGGTAGGCTGCATTTAATAGGTGCTGGGGAGGCTGCATTTAATGGGCACTGGGGAGGCTGCATTTGATGGGCACTGGGGAGGCTGCATTTGATGGGCACTGGGGAGGCTGCATTTAATGGGCACTGGGGAGGCTGCATTTGATGGGCACTGGGGAGGCTGCATTTGATGGGCACTGGGGAGGCTGCATTTGATGGGCACTGGGGAGGCTGCATTTGATGGGCACTGGGGAGGCTACATTTGATGGGCACTGGGGAGGCTACATTTGATGGGCACTGGGGAGGCTGCATTTGATGGGCACTGGGGAGGCTGCATTTGATGGGCACTGGGGAGGCTGCATTTGATGGGCACTGGGGAGGCTGCATTTGATGGGCACTGGTGAGTCTGCATTTGATGGGCACTGGTGAGTCTGCATTTGATGGGCACTGGTGAGGCTGCATTGATGGGCACTGATGAGGCTACATTGATGGGGACTGGTAGGCTGCCTTGATGGGCGCTGGTGAGGCTGCATTTGATGGGCGCTGATGAGGCTGCATTTGATGGGTGCTGGTAAGGCTGCATTTGATGGGCGCTTGGTGAGTCTGCATAGATGGGCACTGATGAGGCTGCATTGATGGGCGGTGGTAAGGGCTGCATAGATGGGCACTGATGAGGCTGCCTTGATGGGCGCTGGTGAGGCTGCATTTGATGGGCGCTGGTGAGGCTGCATTTGATGGGCGCTGGTGAGGCTGCATTTGATGGGTGCTGGTGAGGCTGCATTTGATGGGTGCTGGTGAGGCTGCATTTGATGGGTGCTGGTGAGGCTGCATTTGATGGGTGCTGGTGAGGCTGCATTTGATGGGTACTGGTGAGGCTGCATTTGATGGGCGCTGGTGAGGCTGCATTTGATGGGCGCTGGTGAGGCTGCATTTGATGGGCGCTGGTGAGGCTGCATTTGATGGGCGCTGGTGAGGCTGCATTTGATGGGCGCTGGTGAGGCTGCATTTGATGGGCGCTTCATTAAAAAGGTGGGGTATACATGGGCAGGGCAAAGGGGGTGGAGTTAGGGGGCGACAAAATTAGGTTTTGCCTAGGGTGTCAAAAATCCTTGCACCAGCCCTGCCTGTGAATGCCTCATCCAATGAGTTTCATTGTATGATGCCTTTGAAGGAACACCCATTATTCTCAGGTTGACAAGAACAAAGTCGAGAATTATAGCCGAGAGAGACCTTGCTGCTGGAGTATCCAAGAAATACTGACAGCTAGAGGATGATGCACCCCTCCAGGCTTCACCTAAGACTAAAAGACAATTTTGGGCTTGAATTAGTTGATACTAAAACACTATGATAGCGCTCTCACCATTTTAAACACAAACAATGGTGGAACTAATGGCCTTTACCAAACGTACCAGGTTCCTATCCAGCAATGGTGTAATTCAACCCCCTAATTTCTAGATGGACTATGCATGCACATATATAGGCTAGGATTGCTCATTACTAACATACCATATCTATTTAGTAGAATAAGACATGTACTTAGAACAGAAAATCACCAAAAAAATAAGAAAAATGTTACAAGTTTATAGTTTGGGGGTTATGAATTTTGGACACTGTGGACATTTGATAGTGATAAGGGAAAATGGTCAAAGAAAACAATGGTTGGACCGGTCTCATTCACCCCCATCCTTTCTTTAGCATAAAGTGGCATTTTACCTCTGCGATTATATCAGCCAGGCCTGGATTGCACAGCATTAACCACCTCCTTGGAGTAATGCCATTTGTCTTGTTCTGGAATTTCGGTGGGTCCATGTCATAGAAGTCTTTAAAGCTGAAACATAAAAATATTATTGCAACACAGACATATAAGGACTAGATGCTGGTATACTGAACAGGCAGCTAAACCATTTCCACAGAATGAAACATTTACTTTGCACCGTAGAGTAATATTCCTGTGAATCATGAGCACAGACAACCAGAGAATAAAATCACTTATTGGTACAGATAAGAGACCATTGTTTAGATCATTGGTTCTCAACCCTTCTAGTCCTGTGACCCCTTGATAAATGTTTCCAAGTTGTGGGGACCCCTAAGGGCCCTTTTAGACGTGCGGACCGTATGTCCGCTTTTTTATCTATCAGTTTGCGGATGAAAAAGGGACATACATTGGTCCCTATGAGATTGCGGGTGTCAGCGGATAAACACTTGCTGACACCCGTAATCACCCACCTCCGCAAAGATCCGATTTTGCAGACGGAAGAAACCCCTATTTTTTCTTCCATCTGCGGATCGGATCGGATGAACACGGACACACGGTCCGTGTTCATCCGATCCCCCCATAGGGGAGAGCGGAGAAAAGACAGGGCGGCCCCTGCACAGTGTGCGGGGACCGCCCTGTCAGCTGCCAGGTCAGGGGGGATATATACCGCTGAGCTTACGGACACACGGAGGCGGATCATTACTGATCCGCCCCGTGTGAAAGGGCCCTAACAGAAAAATAATTTTCATAGCGTGGGTTGTCAGCACCCAAGGCAAGACAAGTAATTAGTGCCCCTAACCCATGGACATTTAGCACTACCTGGGTCCCTTCTACTCGTACAGTTTTAAAACCCCTTATGGTACATTTTAGGATGTACCACTCTTTCTATTTGTTCTCCTTTATTTCCCTTTCATCTCTCTCTATCCTAATTTCTAGTCCCCCCATCCCTCTCTATAGCTGGCTTTCTTGTTCTTTCTCTCCTCTCCCTTTTTTCCCCATGTATTCTCTATTTTTATTTCTTCTCTCACTGTTTGGTGGGGGGGTGGTGGTATTAGTGGCAGTGCTGGCGGGGTGTTCGGATGGGTGGCAGTGCTGGCAGGGAGTTGGGATGAGTGGCAGTGCTGGCAGGGAGTTGGGATGAGTGGCAGTGCCGGCAGGGAGTTGGGATGAGTGGCAGTGCCGGCAGGGAGTTGGGATGAGTGGCAGTGCTGGCAGGGAGTTGGGATGAGTGGCAGTGCCGTCAGGGAGTTGGGATGAGTGGCAGTGCTGGCAGGGAGTTGGGATGAGTGGCAGTGCTGGCAGGGAGTTGGGATGAGTGGCAGTGCTGGCAGGGAGTTGGGATGAGTGGCAGTGCTGGTGGGGAGTTTGGGATCAATGGCAGTGCTGGGGGGAGTTCTGATCAGCCAACTTAGGTGCTCTTGACCAAGGTCATCTGCTGATCTGAGAACTGTAGTCGGGACTTTAATGGCAACTCTAATCACAGGTAGTGTTACTCACTGTGTCTCCGGCTTCACTGTGTCTACAGATCTGTGGTGTCTCGCAGCAGTGACACCTATGCCGAAATCAGAAGATAGGGTCTTCTCCAGCCCTTCCCACTTTACATTTCTCACCAGTCAGTTGACCCCTAGTCTGTCCCCCACCCATGCCAAGAACAGAATGCAAAGAGGCTGAGTGGGCTGCCGCGGGCTCCAGGAACAACCCAGTTGGGCTTCCACAAGCTCCAGGGAGACAGCCCTGCTGGATGGATGCGAAAAGGCTGGGAGAGTAGTGCGGGCTTCAGGAACAGCCCAGGATTCAGTGACCCCTGGCAAATTGTCATTCAACCCCCAGGTTGAGAACCACTGGTTTAGATGGTTTAGTCTCCAGCGATTTATGAGCTTGCTGCCGTCTGCGGCCACCGTTATTAGTAACATCATTTTTAGCAATTAGCTGAAAAATGCTTCAAAACAAATATTTGGCTTGTTTCTGGTGTGTGCCAGTTATAGGTTTACATTAAATGTTATTCCAACCAAAACATTTGAGCCCACGTCAGGTTTTTATTGGTACTGTTAGGGAGATTTTCCCCTCACTTCCTGTCTGGAAGATCAGGGTTCCTAGGACAGGAAGTTGGGGTGTGAATATTTCAAGCGGACGCAATAAAAACCTGATAAAAAGTTATAACTTCCTTTTAAATCTTATACAAAACAAAAAGCATGGGAGGTACATAACAGAATCACAAAACAGAAAAACAAATGTGGTTTGGTAGGCTCAATAAACCTTCTAAAGTGGAAAGTATATGAAGAAAATCTGACAAGAAATATTTCCACACTCTGTCACAGAAGTCAACATAAAAATAAAAAGATTGTTTCAGAAGTGAGATTGGTTTAAAAAATGATAGAAAAAAAAGACAAGCGAGAAGGACATACGGAAAATGGCTTAACTTTAAAATCAGAGCGTAAGGCCCCGTACACACCATAGAATCCATCCGCAGATAAATCCCAGCAAATGGGTTTCAGCGGATAGATCCTATGGTGTGTACACGCCAGCGGATCTTTTTCCGCGGATATATCTCCCCTGGGATGGATTCCAGCAGATCGAATATTTGCTGACATGCAGAACATATCCATCTGCTGGAGTCCATCCCAACGGATGGATCCGCTGGTCTGTACAGACTCACCAGATCCATCCGTCCGAAGGGATCCCCCGCATGCGTCGTAATGATTCGACGCATGCGTGGAATTCCTTATATGACAGCGTCGCGACACGTCATCGCCAGAGGATTTCGGCGCGGATTACAATGCAATGGTGAGTACACTCCATCGCAGAGAAATCTGCTGAAATCCTCGAGAGGATTTATCCGCGGAAACGGTCCGCTGGACCGTATCCGCGGATAAATTCTATCGTGTGTATGGGGCCTAAGGCCCCGTACACACAACCAAACATGTCCGATGAAACTGGTCCGCGGACCAGTTTCATCGGACATGTTCGGTCGTGTGTATGGCATATCGGACCGTTTTCCAGCGGACATTTTTCCAGCGGACAAAAGTTTCTTAGCATGCTTAGATACTTGTCCGCTGGAAACCTGTCCGTCGGACATGTCCGCTGGTTAGTACGTCTAACCAGTGGACCGAAATCCCGCGCATGCGTCAAATTCATTCGACGCATGCGTGGAAGCATTGAACTTCCTGGTTTGCGCACGTCGCCGCGTCACCGTCACCGCGTTTTCTGTCCGCGGGGACAGAAAACATGTCCGATGAAAACGGTCCGCGAACCGATTTCATCGGACATGTCTCCTCGTGTGTACAGGGCCTTAGAAGGACACAGAGATAGGATGACGAGAGATCCCGACCCAGAATCCTCATTATAGCCAAGCACCACAAACCCCAAACATCACCAAACCCGGTGCCTGGAGAGACCGCCCAGCACCCCAAATGGGCACAAACTGTGGCGGGACAGTCACCCTCGCGACACCGGAGTGTAGCGGATATCATTGGCATACAATGAAATCTGAGGCTTTCAAGCGTGGCAAAGGCATAACACCTATAATCTCTAATGGGAAGATCCCACAACTTAAAATCTAAATCTAAATACAGCGATGGCCTAATTTGTCAAATACTCACACTGAATTCTTCACTATGTCTGAGTGGATCCTTGCCACACCGTTGACAGCATGAGCGCCAATCACACAGAGGTGAGCCATGTTTATTCTCTTACAATCTCCTTCTTCAATCACTGACATCCTCCTCAGCCGATCCATATCGCCAGGAAACATGGCTGCCACCTCCTGAAAATTGGCATAGGAATCATCAGTAAAATACACAGGTCTAGTGTGTATGCCAAAATGATACTTAACCCATTCATATGCTCCAAGTATATGCAGAGAAAGGCAGAACAAAAATCTATTAAACCACCAATGGTGTATAGTATACTGCAATTACAAATGATGTCTTATTTCTGCCTGAAATACTCTCTAAAAGTATATTATATTATATTGTGTTAGGTCATGCTATGTACACAAAGCTGATTCCAAAAATATGAAAATAACAGCGTAAAGAAAACAGGGTAGGTGGCACAATAGATTATTACATTTTGCTGCAATGAGGTACACTGCCCTTTGCCTTCCTAAATAATAACTGAACTCAAGAATTAAAGATTTATTTTGGTTATAATTGGTTAATTGTGCATAAGCAGTGCCTATAAAATGTTACCATGTGCCTTAAAAATAGCAGGGCACTCTTGAGCCTCATAACTGTATGGCCGCGTACACACGGTTGTTCCAAACCGATGAGAATGGTCCGACGGGCCATTTCCATCGGTTCACCGCTGAAGTGGCCTGATGGTCTGATGTGCGTACACACCATCGTTCCAAAAACCGATCGGGTCAGAACGCGGTGATGTCAAACACACGACGTGCTGAATAAATTGAAGTTCAATGCTTCTAAGCATGCGTCGACTTGATTCTGAGCATGCGCGGGTTTTGAACCAATGCTTTCTGTACTAACCATTGGTTTGGACCGATCGGGCAGTGGGCCATCGGTTCGGTTTTGAAGCATGTTTTAAAATTTTGGACCGAAGGACAACAGACCGATGGGCTATACACACGGTCGGTTTGGACCGATGAAACTGAACCTCGGTCCATTCTCATACGCGGCCTATATCTGCACTATGACATCATCTAAGACACTGCTACCCCTGACTGCTATTTGCAATAGATTCTGAGTAAGACTTGATGTCACGGTTCCCCTTGCTGTCCCCTCTACACAGTGCTGAACAAGGTGTGGTAAATCGTTAATGGCAAAATGATCAGCTGCAGGGAGCCTACAGGCAACATTGGTAACTAGTCATTTGCTCTCTGCTTGCTTTGTCTGCACACAGTTTCCACAATACAGGTTCTGTAAGCCATGGGCGTACATACAGGGGTCGCGTTTGCAACCCAGGCCCATGCTCCAAGGGGCCCATGTGTCCCCCCCCCTACACCTCGACGGAAAGGCAGTGGCATGTAGAAGAACCAATCCCTCCAAGCAGCCGCTGAATGCCCACTTCTCCTCCTTTCCCTCCCACAGACAGTCAACGACAACAAAACGGAAATGGAGGGCATCTGTTCCTCCACATGCTGCCCCTGCCTCCTCTCTATCCCTATCCTGCTGCCCTGGTCCCCTGTGCTCCCCTGCCCCCCCCCCCCTTGACCACCCTGCTGGGTTTCCACCTCCCATCGGCTGCCATGGGGGATACTGTCAGGAAGGAGAGCGGGGAAGGAGCTGGTAAATGTGTAATTTACTGGTCCCTTCCTCGTCTTAAGGAATAGTCAGTGATTTTTTGTTTTCTCATTCATAACTGAGGCATAGTAAACTGTGTTCACTGTGCTTCAGTTTATGAATGAAGGGGAAGCTCTGTACAGAGATATTCCTGATTCTGTGCTGCTGAGGCTGCAGAGATGGAGATTGAGGTGTCCTCAATAACCTTTCTCTGTCTCAAAGGTGAAACATCAGAGGTCTGTTTAGACCCCTGATATTTTACCAAAGCCCCCAGTCAGGGATTCTTAAAAATAAGAATTCTTAAAAATATTTTCAAATAAAATTGTAAAAAAAAAAAATGGTTAAAAAATTATTTAAAAAATGTAATAACAAAAATAAAAAAAATACTACCGACACCAATGTCGTAACTACTGGGACTAGGCCCTTCATGATTTCTTGCATCGGGGCTATGAAGGTTCTAGTTACGCCACTGATGCAAACCACCATTGCTGCTTATGGATTTCTAATTCAAAAATTGAATGGAAAGGACAGGTGTTATGGTCTCCTTGTCATGTCTACTATTGAGACAGTTAGTAAGGGCAAAGGATCTCATTTATTACAACTACAAAAAATATTGGTGTAAAATAAACAGCCAATCACACGATAACATTTTCTAAATGAGAAATACCGGATCTGTAGCAGGATGTGGACTGTCTGTTTTTGTATGTTGTAAATTCAAATATGCCTTTGCACATAATGCATTTCAGTATAACTCTGACCCTTTCCCCTTGCCTCTTAGGCAGTGACAAACGTATTTGTAAAATGCTGTTGCTCAAAAAAAATATATATATATTGTGACTTCAATCACTCCAGGTGCTCCATAACTTGATTACTTCATCATAAATTGATATATATAGTACAAAGGTGTTCTCTTACATCCAAGTGCTTCTGGTTAATTTCATAGATGATATCCAGATGGCGAGGAAGCAGTTTCTCAAACAAATGAACTGGCCAGCGTTCCAAAGCTTCAGGCAGTACTGTGTGATTGGTGTACGCACAGGTCTTCTTTGTAATGACCCAGGCCTATGGAGAAGAACACAGATCATTATCACAGTAAATGACCTGGCCAGACATTATACTGTATAGGGCCCCATGACAGACAACAATGGCTTAAAGTGGTTTCAAAGGCTCAATGTTTTTTACCTTCATGCATTCTATGTGCTCCCTATCACATCAGAGCAGCTCATGTGACTATAAAGTCACACGTGTGGGTGGTAAATGACAGCCCACTCCCTCCCTCCTCCTCCATACCCACTAAGCAGCTAAAACACAATGGGGGGGGGGGGGTTACATGTAGATTAATAGAGGCTTCACCTCCTTCTTAGTCTAAGACACAGGCTGGAAGGGTGTGACACAGGCTGTGACTGGCAGAAATCTGCCCACACCACGTATTTGCCAAAAAATAATAAAGATTTGATTTCAAATATATTTTTATATGACAATTTAAAACAATTTATTCATATTATTTATTTATTTTTAATTGGTATTCCAAAGGCAGTTTTTTTTTAACATGTGACCAGCAGCAGAGGACTAGAAGCTCCTCCTGCTTATGTTTCCCTGCAGACAGGCTGGGAAAGAGCTGGGTCATGTGACAGCTGTATATTGATTAGGGAAAAGGTATTTTTTTATTAAAATAATTACACTGCCATCATCCACATACAGAAAAATAAGGGATAGTGTAAATTAAACAGTGTGTGTTTAGTATTACGTTAAAGTGGCGTTTCCCACAAAAATTGAACTTCCGCTTTTCGGAACCCTCCCCCCCTCCGGTGTCACATTAGGCACCTTTCAGGGGGGGAGGGGGTGCAGATACCTGTATAATACAGGTATTTGCACCCACTTCCGGGGAGAGACTCCCACGGGAGTCACTCCACTTCCTGTCCCCCCCCCCCCGCTGCCTTCTGGGAAACACAGTGGTCCCAGGAGACTGCGGGGACCATTGGGAACGCGCCGTGCTAATCGCGCATGCGCAGTAGGGAACCGGGCAGTGAAGCCGCAAGGCTTCACTTCCTGATTGCCTCACCAAGGATGGCGACATTGCGGGCGAGCTGGACAGGTAAGTGTCCATTTATTAAAAGTCAGTAGCTGCAGTATTTGTGCTTAGAATATGTGTGCACTGAAAACCCTCCGAACTCAGGGAGGAAAAGGAACAACCAAGGGGATGCGCCCAATCACAGTCATGTAAAATGGTAACGTTATCCACTAAGCCCCTGCATTGTTCAATCATTTAGCAAACAATTTTTGCCTAGGTTTGAATGATTCACAAAAGTGACATGACAGAATTATAAATCCCGTAGTAGGACAGAAGAGATAGGTGTATTTTAACTATACATTTTATGGTTTTCCAATGGTTGTCTAGGATATTTGTTCTCACCTTGTCCCACTCCATTCCCTCCAGGTCTACAAAAATCCTCATGAGCTCAGGAATGGCAAGAGCTGGATGGGTGTCATTTAGCTGAATGGCAACCTGTAAATGATATGCTGCATTAGAAAGGCAATAGTACTGGAAACCTTATGAACATGCGATTTTTCTTCCTCTTACCTAGGAATTATTTTGTTTTATGAAATATCAAGCTAGTGCATCAAATACCCCCCCCCCACATACAGAATACTACTGCCCCTGTGCTCATTCATCCAGAGCAGTGTCTATATAATACAGAAGGTGTGCTACTGGCCAGCTCACCAGAAGAAAGCCAAGGAAAAAAAAAAAAAAGATAACCAATGCAGCCACCACATCTATAGATTGGTAAATTTCAATATATAACATTTTTTGTTTTGGGTTTAAAACTGTTTAAATACGTCTCTAAGTCTCTGTCCTCGAATAAGTATGCAGATAAGAACACCTGACTTTCCAATCTGCATATATATTCAGGGTCAACAACCCATAGTACTGAAGTTGTAAGGTGTTTAAAATGCAATATTATTCACAATGTTGTTCCTGAAATATCGGATAATCTGACCAAGTGTGAATTTCACATATTAATCATTTTTATAAAACAGAAGAAACTGCATTAAAGTGGTTGTAAACCCTCTGGGACAAGTTACACCTACAGGTAAACCTAGATTAAGGCTTACCTGTAGGTGCTTGCAATATCTCTGAGACCTACACAGTCTCTGAGATATTTGCAATTTCCCTGAGCGACGGCTTCAACGGCGCATGCGCCGTCTTGAAAGGGCACGCTGTGCCGTTTCAAGCTGGGGTCATGCCGTGAAAAGGGGCTTCTGCACGCATGCACGGGAGTGACGTCACACGACTCCGGCCAGAGAGCCGAAGTTCACGGCCCCTAGAAGAAGAGGGGTGAAGATGGATGCTCGCTGCCAGCCATCGCGGGCTTCTACTGCAGGTAAGGCCCCGTACACACGACCAAACATGTTTGCTGAAACTGGTCCGCGGACCAGTTTCAGCAGACATGTTCAGTCGTCTGTACAGCCGAGCGGACAGGATTCCAGTGTACATTTGCCCGCCAGACCGTTTTCGAGCGGGCAAATGTTTCTAAACTTGCTTAGAAACGGCTCGCTGGAATCCTGTCCGTCGGACATGTTCGGTCGTCTGTACAGACTTACCGTACATGTCCGAGCGGCCGCCATCCCTCTCATGCGTCGAATGACTTTGACGCATGCGTGGAAGCATTGAACTGCCAGGGCCGCGCACGTCGCTGCGTCATCGTCACGGCGCGGCCTCGTCACCGTGTACGCGCGGATTTCTGTATGATGGTGTGTACAGCCATCATACAGAAATCTCCGGGCGGGCATGTACGCTGAAAACGGCCCGTCTGTACGAGGCCTAAGTGTCACATAATGCTATGCTTTACCTTTGCAGGGAAAGATAGAGGAAGTAAACCCTGATGAAAATTGTAATTGATATAATAAGATGCCTAATGTAGAAATCAGACAGACCCACAATCTAAAAAAATGGCAACTGGTTATGAAACACAGCACTGTGGCAAACTAAACTCAATTTAGTTAGGGCTTACTTTAAAATCATCTGTACTAGCTCAGTGGTGCAGAATGGCCATTATTTAAGCCCTCCAGCTGTTGCGGAACTACAAGCCCCATGATGCATTGCAAGGCTGACAGTTACAATCATGACTCCCACAGGCAGAGCATGATGGAACTTGTAGTTTCGCAACAGCTGGAGGGCCGCCAGTTTGAGACCCCTGGTTTGAGCATTGATATTAAACAATGTTGTCGGGTTTATGGCTCTTATGGTGGCCATATAGGTTTCAGTCTTTTCATCCAATTGATGTGCAATTTTATCAAAACTACTATTGGCAAATAATCAAATAGCCATAATGTCCCTTCATATCGATTCAGACTCCTTTTCAAATGAATTCAATCAAACTCGGCTGGTTGACCAGGGAGGAATATTATTGATTGTTCTGCATCAATCGGCAACACACGTGTACCTTTTTCATAAATACAATAGTATTTTGATCTCTAAGATTATGAGATTACATGGTGGAAACAGAGATGCGATTGATAAGCTACTATTGGCTACTGGATTGAAATCCATTTCCTCGCATGTGTAATACCCCCACTCAGGGCCATCTTAATATTGATTGGACCCTGGGCAAACATTTTCTTGGGCCCCCTCCCATGCAATTTTGCTCTCCAACTGCTCTGAGACATGCAATTAATAGCAGCTAGACTCAAAACCAGTTTACAGAATCAGATCCGGCAGCGATTGCGATTGTTTGCCAGAGGTATCATTACCGCTCACTGACTGGCTATAGGTTGCAGCGCACATTATGGCTCACTGATTATTTGCGAGAGGTTACAGCACATGACCTCTGCTTGTTGATTGGTTGATAGAGATTACTGTACATTCATACTGCTCACTGGTTGGTTGATAGTGGTTACTGGATATCCTTACCACTCACTAAGCAGTTGCTAGAGGTTACTGCACATTATTACTGCTCACTGCTTGGTTGCTAGAGGTTACTGCCAGTCTGTGGCTATTTACATATTAATGCCACCGCTATTTACATAATAATGCAGGTTATTTACATGTAAATACAGGGGGCCATATTCTCCTACATTTGCGGCGGCCGTAGCGTAAGCCATTTACACTACGCCGCCGCAACTTACTGGAGCAAGTGCCGTATTCCTCAAGCACTTGCTCCGTAGTTTGCGGCGGCGTAGTGTAAAAGGCCCGGCGTATCCCCGAGTAATTCCAAGGGGGCGGCTTGTATTTAAATGAAGCGCGCCCCCGTGCCGATCGAACTGCGCATTCGCAACTGCGCACTGGGCTTAAAATAGCCCAGTGCGCATGCTCCAGTTCTCGACGGAAAACGTCAATGACGCCGACATGTGCGTCATTGACGTAAAGTCGTATTCAAGAACGACTTACAAAAACGGCATACCCGACGGGAAAAGACGACGCGGACCCGACACCATACTTAACATGGATACGGCGGACTTGCGTAAACTTACCCCTCATATAGCAGGGGTAAGTTTACGCTTACGCAAACGACATAAGTGACGGCTACATGATGGCTACGCGACGCAAATTCGTTCGGGAATCGGCGTATCAGGCTCATTTGCATAAACAAATGAGACCTGAACGTAAACGCCACCTAGCGGCCGGCGGCGAATTACATTTAAGATCCGACAGTGTAAGTGACTTACACCTGTCGGATCTTCAGCATATCTATGCGAAAATGATTCTAGGAATCACTCGCATAGATACGCGGGTCAAAAAACAGAGATACTGAGATACTCCGTCGTAACTCTTCTGAGAATATGGCCCAGGGTCTGCAGGTGAGTCATCTATACACAGCACAGCAATAGGGCAGAACTGGGCAGCATTAGTTACAGAACTTTACACTGAGATATCGGGACACAGCACCGGACTAAAACTTAATGAGACAAGGGAATTTAAACTGAGATAGTTGGAAAGCATGAAGCAGCTGCTTTGGGCCCCACAACAATGATGGGGCCCAGGGCAGCTTCCCCTTTTGCCCTGCCTTAAAGACGGCCCTGCCCCCACTAAGCAGGCAGATGACAGGTCGCACAGCCCACTGTTCTGTATGGGGAGGTTGGATGAAAACGGACTGCATGTCAGTTGTCACCCGATCCGATGCACCGGAGAGAGGGCGAACGTATCCATCGGTCTGTTTTTAGCGGACAAGATCGGATCGGACGCCTGCGGGTGACAGCTGACACATGTCCGCTGACATCCACTGCCCCATAAAGAACAATGAGTGGTCCAATCAGGTCCACCTGAAAAACGGCAGACAGACCCGATCAGTCTTGCTGGTGTGTAAGGGGCCTAAAGGTTCATGTTAAGGGGCGTTCTGGTCAAACACTGCGTCTTCCTTTGAACATAGCTTTTCAAATAAAAAATGCAGCATTTGACAAGAAAAACCTTAATTTGACCCGCAGCCTTTCACAGAAAGCGACAACGCAAAGCAGGTCAAACACAATCTCCAAACTGTACTGCTACTTTAAAGTCAATGGTGTTTTCCTGACCTGTGCTTGACTTGCGCAGGTGGTACTTGTATAACCAATGCCATTCATGTTTCTCTTTTATCAACGGCCATAAACAAACTTTAGTTAATCTTTACTTGTTTGTGTAGTTACTTAGCAGTGTGCAGGAAGGCTCAAACTGAATCTCATAAATCACACACAGTGGTTAGTCTAGTATTAAGTCTCCTTTATTACATAATGATTCACAAATATCTGGCTTGCGTCAATGTTCTGGGACTATAAGCCATTACAAAAGCTAGTTCAGTACGACAGTGGGCTCTGATTTTACACCAAGCTTTTATATATTTAGTCACGATAGCTCCTTATAGAGGATAGTTTATAGCAGTCCCTGGACAGAAGAAGCTCACCATCTCATGTCTTTACACACACATTGTAGTAAGCTTTCTATAATGCAGACCTTACCTTATCTGGAAAAGTGTCAAAGCAGGTTCTCACTGGATCGCGGCATCCAAACTTGGAAGACTTGAATCTCCTGATGATGTCTTGGAGCGTAGCCGCTACAACAAAGTACTCTTGCTTCAGCCGCAGCTCCTTGCCTTCAAAGAACTGCAAGAAAATGTTAAAGTTTGAAATGTTATTTTCTGTATTTAGTTCACAGTAGCTGAATTTCAA
Organism: Rana temporaria; assembly: GCF_905171775.1. Lineage (NCBI taxonomy): Eukaryota > Metazoa > Chordata > Amphibia > Anura > Ranidae > Rana > Rana temporaria. The sequence goes on along the minus strand of NC_053492.1, from coordinate 380,407,723 downwards.
GGAGAATCAAACTAAAACTGGATGTTATGGGCCTGTCAGAAATTGCTTGTACTATACTGAAAAAAAGACTTACATTATCATTGGGGTAGAGAACTCGGGAGATATTTTCAGCCAGATTTCTGTCCAACACAGCCTCGATGTAGTCACCAACATTAACTGTAAAACATATAAGCAAAGGGATCTTATTTATAAAGTCAGTATGCGGCCATGTTAATTCAGTTCTCAAAATGTTTTATTTATGGCACAACTACAAGCCAATTTTTTTCTTAAATATCCCCAAAAGGGTTTAAAATAAATAAATAAAAAGGCAGCTCTGGCTTCAATCCGCAGCAGTCTTATGTAGTACCTCTTTTTGCCACAAGATGTCCCCAGTCTTCAATGTTGAATGACCGACACCCAGCATTATTCAACCTTGAAGACTGAGGAAAGATTGTGAGTGCAGGGCATTGTGGCCCGGATTCACAGACACTGGCGCATATTTATGCCGCCGTAGCGTATCTCCTTTACGCTACGCCGATGCAGCGCAGAGAGGCAAGCACTGAATTCACAAAGCACTTCCTCCCAAATCTGCGCTGGGTTTCCAAGGCGTAAGTCGGCGTAAGTGGAAGTGGGCGTGAGCCATGCTAATGAGGCGTGACCCCATGCAAATGATGGGCCGAGCGCCAGACAGATACGAATCGCCAACTGCGCATGCGCCGTCCCGTGGGCGCATCTCAGTGCGCATGCTCACAATCACGTCGGAACAACTGCCTAAGATACGTCGGATCACTGCCTACGGCGTGAACGTAACCTACGCCTAGTCATATTCATGTCCTATGTAAACTACGTAAAATACGTCGACTTGTGTTCCCTGGTGCAGCCCTTTGCATGGATGCTGCTGAGTTACACCTCCTTTATGGGGTATAACTTTACGCCGGACGTATGACTTTACGCGCACTGCGTCGGACGGACGTACGTTCGTGAATCGGCGTATCTCACTCATTTGCATATGTGAATAGAAAATCAATGGGAGCGCCAAATACGTCCAGCGTAAATATGCGCCCACTCTACGCCGGCGTAGGCAAGTTACGTCGGTCGGATGAAGCCTATTTTCAGGCGTATCTTAGTTTCTGAGTCAGGCGCATAGATACGACGGCGCATATTTGCACTTACGCGGCGTATCTGGAGATACGTCGGCGCAAGTGCTTTGTGAATCCGGGCCTATGTTGTCAGCCCTTGAGGATCCAGTACATCATGCAACCAGCCAGTAGACAAAATGGTAAATAAAAAAAATAAATAAAAAAAAGAAGAGGTATAACATACTGCTTATGTATCCTCAAGGGAAAGAACAGAAGTTGTGCTTCAAACTATGTAAGAACACCAAATTGATGCAGCAAAGAAAACGGTTTCTTACTATTATAAGATGAACAAAAAACAAGGGGCTCCAAGGTGGATTGCTTCTCAGAGGGCATTTGACAGGCGGTGAGGAGGCATTATTGTCCTTTCCACACTGCCTATTTCAACCCTAAAAGCCAAGTCCAGTTGCGGCGTGGGCCCAGTTCACCTGAGTAGATTGTGTTCAGTGAGGATTACTGCCCTGTTCGCTGCTTCTGCAGCTTAAGGGGGAATGGTTGGGGGACAGTAAAAAGGAGACTCACCTGCATGCTTTTACCACACCCCAACTGCAAGTATAAACAACCCCTAAGGCCGCGTACACACGATCAGTCCATCCGATAAGAACGGATGGTCTGATGTGCCTACACACCATCAGTTAAAAAAACGATCGAGTCCAACACGGTGACGTAAAACACAACGACGTGCTGATAAAAATGAAGTTCAATGCTTCCAAGCATGCGTCGACTTGATTCTGAGCACGTGCAGGTTTTTAACTGATGCTTTTGCATACTAACCGTCGGTTTTGACCTATCGGTTAGGCGTCCATCGGTTCAATTTTATTTTTTTGTTTACAAAAGTTTTATTGTATAGATTAGTATGAATACAAACATAGTCAATAAGTATGAAAACGTCTCAAGAGGTACAAAAAAAAAATAAACATCCAATTAACATTGTATGCAGATCTTACACGAGGTACAGCAATTTAGTGAGTCCGTTGGAGAGGAAATAATGAATAAGAAAAGAGAGGAATTAATATTTTGGTCATATAGAAACTAGTGAGTGAGATTGAGATTATTGTGTTATAGACCAGTATGACCATTTATCATCAAATGTGTGTAGGGTATCATTTAGTGTGTGGTAGATCTTTTCAGAGAGTTTTAGCAATTCCATCCTATCTAGAACCTGTGACCATTGTAGGGTATTTGACCTCCAGTTGAGAGCTATCATCCATTGGATGGAGCTACAGAGAGAATGAAACAATCTGCTACATGGGGGAGGAACATCAGGGATACTAAAATACAATAGACATATTTGTGGGGTAAGATTAAGTTTTTGTTTAGAGGAACTTTCAAATCTGTGTAGTGCGGCTTTCCAGATTGGAGTTAGGTGGGGGCAGCTCCAGAAGATATGCAATAATGTGCCCTCTGTAGGGCAGCCCCTAAAACAATTAGGGGAGACTGAGGGATAATACTTATGAATTTTGGAGGGAGTTAGATACCATCTGCAAAAAAGTTTAAACGGGGTCTCTCTAAAGGAGGCCGCCCTATTACTTTTCCGGAGGTTTTCAGACATCGATTTCCAGGTATCAGGGGTGAAGTTCGACCCTATATCCGCCTCCCAGAGCAACATTGGTTGTGATTTGTCAGGAGTGGAGATGTCATTGAGGTGTTGATAAATTCTTGAGATCATCCCTTTGTCTCTAGAAGTGGAGAGGCAAATTCTCTCAAATAGTGTGTTTGTAGGTTGGGTGGAGAGGGAGAAGTGGGAGGAGAAGAATTCTTTTATCATAAGATACCTTTCATGTTCGACTATAGGGAATCCGTCAACTCTCTGGAGAGCGTCGAAGGACTTGAATTGCCATTTGTGTTGAAGAGATCCTAGTGTGGTCTTATTGGAGTTTATCCAGCATGAGAATGTGGATCTATCGTCAAGTGCTGAAACTAATCTGGGGTCTCCAAGGAAGGATGTGAGTGGCGAGATGGGGGAGGATAGTCCGAATGTGTCCTTAACTTTAAGCCATAGTTGAAGCATATGTGCCACTATCATATTACATTTGCGGAGTTTACTGTATAGGACTAGGTCGGACCATAATATCCCCTGGAGATGATAAGGGAGGATGGAGGAAGTTTCAAATCTAATCCAGGGGATATCCTGAGAGGGGGAGAACCATTGTGAAATTTGTGAGAGTCTGGCAGCCAGAAAATACTTCCATAGGTTAGGGAGGCCTAGTCCACCATTGGGGAGGGTTCTGTGTAATAGGGCGTAGCTATATCTGGGTTTTTTGTTGGAGAATATGAATTTATTAATAAGCCTTTGAATGGATTCTAATTTGGATTTGGGGATGTTGATAGGAAGGGTACGGAAAAAGTATAACATTTTGGGTATAATGTTCATTTTAATAGCACAAATTCTTCCAAGGAAAGAAATGTTGTAAGTGGACCAGGTGTCTAGGAGGGAGCTAATATGGTTAAAGAGGGGAACGTAATTAAGTTTGTATAAGTCATTATGATTAGGAGTAATATTGACCCCTAAGTATCTCACAGAGCGTGAGTTCCAAGAAAAAGGGAAGTTGGCTTGAAGTAGGGAGAGGGTGTTTTGTGGGATGTTAATGGGCAAGGCTGAACATTTATTTAGATTTATTTTGAGACCTGAAATGTCATGAAACATGTTTAGTTCTTTTAGGAGGACCGGGAAAGAGATATGGGGGTCTGTGATATATAATAATGCATCGTCAGCATAGAGGCTGACTTTATATTCCGATTGATCTTTAGAGTATCCCCTAATATCAGGATTAGCTCTTATGGCTTGTGCAAGGGGTTCAATGGCCAGAGCAAAAAGGAGTGGGGATAGGGGGCAGCCCTGTCTGGTGCCTCTACCTAGAGGGAAGAAATCCGAATTATAACCCGGGATCCTAATGCGGGTTTGTGGGGCATGGTATAGAGCGTTAAAGCCTTGCAGGAATTGGCCTGAGATTCCAAATCTAGGTAGGTGATTGTTCAAGTATGTCCAACTGACACTATCAAAGGCCTTATGTATGTCTAGGCTGAGTAGGCATGCTTGGCGCGAATGTAAGTTGGCGTCCTGTAAAATGTTGGTCACTAGTCTAATATTATCGGTTATCTGTCTATGGGGGATGAAGCCTGATTGGTCAATATGTATTAGTGGGGAGATCACCTTAGCTAGCCTATCCGCAAGAATCCGTCCAAATAATTTAAGGTCATTGTTTAATACTGATATTGGTCTGAAATTTTGTGGGAGGGTATGGTCTTTGTCTGGTTTGGGTATGAGAGATAAATTTGCCAAAAGCATCTCGTTAGGAAAGTTGTTACCTTCGAGTATGTGGTTAAACAACCTCACAAGATTGGGGGCTAGGAGTGGAGCAAACTTTTTGTAATATGACGATGTAAAACCGTCCGGGCCAGGGGCCGTAGAGGTTTTGAGGGATTTGATGATATTTGTTATTTCTTCGACTGTGCAGGGGGAGTTGAGGTAGTCAGTTTGTTGTTGCGTTAAGGAGGGGACCGAAAGAGACTCCAACCACAATTTGGACGCGTCTCCCGAATCTCCATCAGGGCCTGCCATGAGCTCTTTATAGAAGGAACTAAAAATTTCAAGAACCTTTTGTGGGTGGGTGACCAAGTCTCCCTTACTGTCGGTTCAATTTTAAAGCAAGTTCTAAACTTTTTGACCGAAGGATAACTGATCGATGGGGCCTACACACCATTGGTTTGGACCGATGAACGGTCCTTCAGTCCGTTTCCATCGGTTTTGACCGACCGTGTGTACGCGGCCTAAGATTTTAAACATAAAAGTTATGCCATTCTCCATTGCCAATGAAGTCTCTGCTGGAGACATCTGATGCATGTTCTGCAGCATTACAGTCACATGTTTTATATGGCAGATCCAAAATCCTATCGACATTATTAAAATTATATATTAGCTTTACTACAGCACATGCATGTAATCCTAAGGTAACAGTGTGTGAGCTGGATCAATACCAGCAGAAATCGCGACTCTTATCACTAGTTGAACTTTCGCCCTGCCAAGGTATAGTTGTTTTTCTGTGTTGTTTAGTGACAGTAAAGCTCCCCACCAGGGACTCTGCAAATGGCATTGCTGAAATACAACCAAATGACGTTGGCTGAGCTGGAAGTAGGGAGGGGGTGGTTTCTAGTGGATGCTGTACGAGTCAGTCTGATGATTATACAGACCTGGACAGTTTTGTTGGTACCCTTCCATCTCTATAATAGTGGTTCTAATAGTTGAAATAGTGGTATAAAATGTTCATTATTTTAATAATAATAATAAAAAAAATACCTTTAGCTACACTTTAAAATTTAAAAACGTTATTGGCATCCACTACTGTTTATTCCATACTTAATACAATTATGACTTTGCTCTTATTTTTGACTCAACAGAATATTTTAAATACAATTAAATAAAAAATGGCATGGAATAAAAAAATGGGACCCGTCGGCTTATATTTTGCTGCACGACCTTTAGAGGAAATCACTGGAAACAATCAATTTCTGTAACTCTCAACAAGACTTCTACATTTGTCAAAGGACAGTTTGGCCCACTCTTCCTTATGCCGCGTACACACAATCGGACATTCCGACAACAAAACCGTGGAGTTTTTTCCGACCAAAGGGACTGCTGCACATAAAAGGATTTTTATCTTAATGCATAGGATGCATTAAAAGGGGTTGTAAACCCTTGTGTTTTTTCACCTTAAAGGGACACTAAAGGTTCCCATAAAAAAAAAAAAAAAACATGTTATACTTACCTCCACTGTGCAGCTCGTTTTGCACACAGTGGCCCCGATCCTGGTCTTCTGGGGTCCCTCTGCGGCTGTATCGGCTCCTCCCCACATCAGCTAACCCCTTTCATAGAAAGCACTCTCCCAAGGGGGTTAGCTTGCGGGCGCGCCGCCGACTGTATCACACAGCCCCACCCCCGGCACGCCACGTCACTGCATGTGATTGACAGCAGCGTGAGCCAATGGCTGCGCTGCAATCAATCTAGCAAATCTAGCCAATCGATGGCCAGACTCCGAGGAGAAGTGGACCCAGGGAGACGCGGACAGCAGATTCGGGCTCAGGTAGGTAAAGCAGGGGGGCCGTCGTTGCCAGTTATTTTTTCACCTTAATGCATAGGATGCATTAGGGTGAAAAAAAAACCTTTACACCCCCTTTAACCTGCCTGGCGGTCTTCCCGAGTCTGACTCGGGGTTAGATTTTCCTGCTGCGAGCGGAAACTCCGAGTCAGACTCGGGCTTGCCTCGCTAGATCCACAGGCACAAGTTACTTACCTTGTCCCTGGATCCAGCGATGCCACCGCGCTGTGTGAGCGAGTGGGACCTCGCTCGATTCACACAGTGCCTCCGTGTGACGCCGATCTCCGTTCCCTGCGACGTTACGACGCACGGGGACGGAGAACGGCGCCAAATTAAAAAAAGTAAACAAACACCTTACATACAGTATACTGTAATCTTATAGATTACAGTACTGTATGTAAAAAAAACACACCCCCCTTGTCCCTAGTGGTCTGTCCTGTGTCATGCATGTCATTTTATATAATAAAAACGTTTCTTTCTCCCTGCAAACTGTAGATTGTCCATAGCAACCAAAAGTGTCCCTTTATGTCAAAAATAGTTTTAGATCAGCTAAAAAACAGCGATAATAAATTATAATCACTTGCAGAATTGTGCGATAGCGATTTGTGGGGAAATTCGTCATAAAAAAAAAAAATAATGACAGCAACAATTCTGCAACTGAGCAAATTTCAGTGATTTTGATTTGATTACATTATTGAATAATTTTTATTATAATTATATTATTATTTGTTATAATTATTTATAATTATTTATTATATTATAATTTATAATTTTGTTTTTAAAAAAATGTCATACCTGGGATGCCTATTAGAATCTTGTTTGGTCAGATTTAAGTGAGTTATTTCTAAAAATGACAGACCTACAATATAAAACGCCAAATTTCCTTGCAAATAATGGTACTGCTTTTAGCATGTTTTTTCTGACAGAATCATACCGCCAGGGAGGTTAATGCATTCCTATGCATTAAGGGGAAATACCTTTTGTAGTGCAGCAGCCCCCCTTTTACTTACCTGAACTCGATCTTTCCAGCAACGAGAACAAGCCCAACAGCTCCAGCCGCTGTCTCGAGTTCTCATTGGACAGATTTATAGCAGCAGGAGCCATTGGCTCCCGCTGCTGTCAATCAAATCCAGTGACAGAGTCGGGGGTGGGGCCATGTCCTGTTGTCTGTGTCAATGGATGCAGCAGCAGGACTTGGGAGCAGGCCCGCATGTGTGCCCCCTTGGAAAGCAGGTTCCTGAGAGGGCACCTGATGCGGGAAGAGCGCTGGGGGCACTCTGTGCACAACCACTTCACAGAGGAGGTAAGTATAACATGTTTGTTACAAAAAACAAACCACAACAAACCTTTACAACCCCTGTAAGCTAAAAAAAACTTCTGCCTTTACAATCACTTTAAATAGATAATACTTTTGCAGAGGTTACAGCGGTAATGCTTATAATGTGAAAAGAGCAGGCAGGCATTGGTAGTCTTTGCTGTTTTATATTCAACACTTGTTTGCATCCCAGTGTCTAGAATTACAAACACGTATATCTAAAAAGACACATAGGAATTTAATGAGCTGCTTCTCATGAAACTAAACTCACATGACCTTTCCCATGCTCTAAATAATTAATTAACCTTATGCTATATTCCAAAGCATGGCAAGAGATGTCCTTGTCAAAGCTCAACCTTAAATAGCAATGGTCTGGAACTGACATATTTGCCTTATATAGTTGCTCAAGAATTGTGGAGATAATCATAAGAGCTTCTCCCTGTTCTAATCCTTCCAATGGTTCCCTGCCTCCTCTCCTAATAAAAGGTGTTGACAGAAGCCTTTGTCTACATGTACAGCAAACGCAGAGGGAGCCAACCAAAATAGAAAGCTGCTGACGGTAAGTAACTCCCACTTAGCCAGAGAGAGATTTTATATATGTATATATATATATATATCTATATAGATATAAATAAATATATATATATATATATATATATATATATATATATATAGAGAGAGAGAGATGCGTCTATATATAGATATATATCTATCTATATAGATGTGTGTGTGTGTTTATATATATATATATATATATATATATATATATATATATATATATATATATATATATATATATATATATATATATTAGGGTTGTCCAGATACAGATACTAGTATCGGTATCGGGACCGATACCGAGTATTTGCGGGAGTACTCGTACTCGCGCAAATGCTCCCGATACCTAAATAGAATACTTTTTTTGTATTTATCAACATGTTCTATGAAAATTCTTTGAGTTTTTTACTACTGCGTGACAAGCAAATAAAACATTTTTATTCATTTTTACTCATTTTTATTCTTTTATAATGTCTTGAGTTAGAGTTCTTCATAATTCTAAAGAAAATATCCTTAGTCTGTATTGTGGTTTGAAAACTGTCACATGACATTTAAAAAAAGTATCGGTATTCGGTATCGGCGACTACATGAAAAAAAGTATCGGTACTTGTACTCGGTCCTAAAAAAGTGGTATCGGGACAACCCTAATATATATATACACACACACATACATACATACATACATATCACTATATATCTATAGATAGATAGACATACACACTGCTTGCATAATTTGTAATAATATTATATTTTGCAATTTTATTTCTGTGCCTACTGTTGTCCTAAGTGAAACCAATCTATGTATTTTCTTACATTTTCAAGAAACAGGTGCTTCTCACCATGACTATCAATAATATACTTCCAATGAAGACATGCTACTTGGCTTTCCCAGACGGTGTTCATAGGTACTGGCTTCCTCTATAATGCCCACACTCCTTACCAAGGGCATGCACTGGGGTTTGGGTGCTTTGGAAAGTAACAACAGTAGTTGGTACTGGCCCGATACAGCTACGACTATCTAAATGCAGTGCCAACTGCCAAGAATATAGATAAAGTTGGGAGTATGGCCACCAGGGTACTAGAATCACTGCCCTTAAACAAGTCAGGCAGTGTGTCTGCAAGGTAAGAAGAATATTGTTAGCAGTGAAAAGAAAAAGCCAGTGAGGGAAGGATTAATGAAACAGAAAAAAAATCAAGTTTATAACTAAAAATTATAAAAGCAGTAACCTTTCTTATTAGTTTGGTTAGGCATTACCTATCAAAATACTTCAAGTATATTTTGTAGCCAAAAAATTCAGCGGGCAAAAGTTTATCAACAGCGCTGAGATAAAGAGAAACATTGTATCTCTTGGTTCTTTTAGATGAAAGGGATGAACTTCGGTCTACAAATGAGGTCAGTTGAAACACTTGAAGACTAATGCCGCGTACACACGACCGTTTTCCGCAATGTGAAAAATTACATTTTTTTTTTAATGTTATTAAAAGCGATTGTGTGTGGGCTCCAGAGCATTTTTCGCGACGTTAAAATTGGCCATTAAAAATTTAGAACAGGCTCTAAATTTTCACGTTGTTTTTAACGTCGTAAAAAAAATGGTCGTGTGTGGGCTTTAATGACGTGGAAATAACACGCATGCTCATGCGCATGAGACGGGGGCGCTCGTTCTGGTAAAACTAGCGTTCGTAATAGAGATAGCACATTCATCACGCTGTAACAGACTGAAAAGCGTGAATCGTCGCTCAACAAACTTATACTAACACAAAATCTGCAAAAGCAGCCCCAAGGTTGGCGCCATCCGAATGGTACTTCCCCTTTATAGTGCCGTAGTATGCGTTGTACGTCACCGCGCTTTGCTAGAGCATTTTTTTTCACGATCGTGTGTATGCAAGGCCGGCTTAACAATAATTGGGTTGGAAAAAACTTTGTTTTTTCTAGACCATTAAAAATGGTCGTTTGTACACGGCATAAACCTTTTTTTACACTTGTTGCTTACAACTTAAAGTGGTTGTAAACCTTTATGCTTCGTACACACAACCATTTTTCTCAGCGGAAAAAAAAACAACGTTTTCCAGACGTGATTTCTCTCCAGCCTGACTTGCATACACACGTCCGACCAAAGCGTGGTGACGTACAACACGTACGATGGGACTATAAAGGGAAAGTTCCTTTCAAATGGCACCACCCTTTGGGCTGCTTTTTGGCTGCAAACTTGATTCTGAGCATGTGCATTTTTTTCCCCCTTGGAAAAGCATACACACGATTTTCGCAACGAGAAAAAAACTGATAAACAGGGCGAGAGAAAAAAGAGAGCTGGTTTCAATTTTTTTGCGGGCAATTTTTTCGTTGAGAAAAAAGCTAAGGAGCTTCGTGAAAACTGGTCGTGTGTATAAGGGTCCTTTCACACGGAGCGGACCGTTTTTGTGTCTGCTCCGTGTGTCCGCCAAAGCTCAGCGGGGATCATCCGTCATCCCCGCTGAGCTGTCGGCTGATAGGGCGGTCTCTGCACTGTGTGCAGAGACCGCCCTGTCTCTGCTCCGCTCTCCCCTATGGGGAATCGGATGCAGACGGACCGTCTGACCGTCTGCATCCGAACCGTTCCGCCGGATGGAAGAAAAATAGGTTTTCTTCCGTTCGCAAAAGCGGATCCCGACGGACGAGGATGGTCGCGGACGCGATCCCATAGGGATTCATTACAAGTCCGTAAACGGACTTATAATGAACGGACGAGTGGAGCGGACGTCTGACAGGGGCCTAAGGCATTAGAGACCACTTTTCCCCACAGGTAAGCCTATAATAAGGCTTACCTGTAGGTACTGGAAATATCTTCTGAACCTGCACGGTTTAGGAGATATTTACCATATACCCTTGTACTGATGACATCAACGCATGTGCACTTTATAAAGGGCATGATCGTGCCATTTCTATAGGGCCCGTGCCGTGACTGTAGGCTCCCGCGCACACACTACCTGCATGAAGTTTGCATGTTCTTCCTATGCTTGCATGGGTTTGTTTCTTTTGGGTACTCCAGTCCTTCCAGACTTCAAAAACATGCTGGTAGGCAAACTGGTTGATGTCTATTGGTGGATATATAAGTACCTGTATTAAAGGAGAAGTATAGCCAAAGCCTTTTTGGCTGTACTTATCCTATTGATCATAAGAGTTCAGATAGTTCTGCACTCTTGTGACTCGTTTTGAGCCAACAGCAGGCTAAAGCAGACACCAAAGACCCTGTTCAGGTTCTGAAAAGATGCCAACCATATGGTCGGTATCCACTCAGATGCCTGGAGTAGCAGCTGGCACAGCCACTCAACAAGTAACTTAGAGCCTGAGCCAATCCATCCCTCCTCCTCCATAATCCAACACTGAGCACTGGAGGGACAGAGCAGAGAGACAGCAATCACAGTCTCTGCAGATTGACGATTGAGAGCTAAGCGATCAGTGGCATTTGATCGCTCAGTTCACGGTCTTAGAGGGGGGCAGCTGTAGCTGGGATCAGTACTGCAGCCATCTAGGCAAGTATGATTGTTTCTTTTTATAATCCCATTCTTCTCTTTTAAATAAAATAAAGTAGGCAATGGTTAGGACATATCAGATTGTTATTCCTGTCTGTATCCCCACTGTACTCGATGTAACTCCTATAAACTCAAGTGCAATTGGTTTATATGGACTTCAACACTGCCCATTGTGTTCAAACACAATAAAATTGGCTGTGGTTTATTTGTGCTGAGTGTACAATCTGTTATTATGTGCAAATGATTTACTTGGGAAAGCAGAGAAAACTGACATCACTTTCCAGGATCCTTTCCAGTATAAATGTCAACTGCACCATGAACAATTGGAACGTGCCACCAGAGAGCACATTCTGGATGTCAGCTATCAATGGCACTATTATGACTGCTGTTATTTTTGGACTTGCCCAGGAAAACAGTCTTCAGCTTACAAATTGCTATACAAGCCTTTGTAAAGCATATATCATTAAGATGCTTTCATTTTAGCTGATAAAGCCTGCTGCAATTTGCAAGGTCAGAAGAAGAGAGAACATTGGGCCCTGTAGCCAGCAGATGCAGTTTCATAAATGTATTTGTAGTTTAATCATGTAAAGACCAGCACAAAAATTGCAGTTAGGAATGTATGACATGATGCCAGCAGCACCTACAATAAATCTGTATTACTGTTCTCTTCCAATGGGAAACCTGACAAGCTGCTCAATCAATGAGTTATTAAAACGTTTTTTTTTTTTCCTGCCCCATTTTATTTTTTTTGTCTTACCTGCAAGGCAAAGGCATAATATGCTAGTATACATTATGTAAAGCTTACTGTACCTCAAAACGATGCAATGTCATCGATGGAGACAGCGTCCATCTATAACCGGTCTTTCTTCTGGATTCCCGAGCGAGCAGGAGCCGGCACAGTGCTCTGAAGAAACGGCACGGGCGGCCGTTCCTTCAGAGTGCATGCGCCAGTGACGTACAGTAAATATCTCCTAAACGGTACAATGGCTGCGAGCACTGACCGGCATGTTCTGGCAGGGATGGGGGTCTTGTTCCCCTATCGCAGGGAGGTCGCTGTTCTACTATTAATTAGTTAGTACAGAGATCTCCTGAGTCTTTTCTGTTCAGCCCAATGACTTTGACAGAAAAATAAATAAAAACTGCGTAGACCTTTAGAGGCCACAAACCTGTTTTCAACCTTGCTGCCCTAAACAGCATCAGTATTCTTCTATAGAGACCTTCTACAGAGCACTGCATGCTTGACTGGCATTAAGAATGGGAGTAAAATTGTCTTCTTTACACAGGGTGGGAAAGTCACTGGCATTGGTTTGACCTGTATTCCAATTTGTTTGGACTTTACTCACCACTTGTTATTTCCACCTCCACCAACCTGGTCCTTCCTGCCTACATACACCCAGCATGGGTCATATGTGCTTAGCCTCCGTGTACTACTATCGCTAATACTAGGTTACGTGGGTGATAAAAGCACAGAAAATACATTTAAGTCTTACACTCTTTCAGGTTGAACTCATTTGGTGCCTTTGCTGACCAAAGCCTCATGGTGTTCACAGTGTTGTTTTTATAGCCAGGAACAGGAGTGTCATAAGGCATCGCAAGCACAACCTACAGAGGAACAGAAGACCATCCGCTCATTAGATAAACATATAATACTACTATGTAAATCTGGACAAATAACATACAAACAGAAAATAGCATGTCTTATTAATGTTATAGGTGGCAAAGATTTCAGAAAGCTTTACTTATTGTTTAAGCTTATAAAGTATACCCAATGGCATTTTATTTTAGTTTTGGATAGAGTGGAGAGAGATTAGAATACATGTAAGGTCTTCAGTGCTGTCTGTGCCCCCGTTAGGGAGATTCACCCTCTCTATTTGAGAAAAAGTAGTGCATGCACAACTTTTAAAAATTCACTGCACCAAATTGCATGGTACTGTGCCTACAAATGCACTGTGTTTGGGGTGCTGTTAACAATAAACGGGCACCCGCAGCAGATCATAAGTTGCGTGCGTTGCAGCGTGGTGTGGGAAAAGCTCACAAAACGTGCCTTTCCTTTACTTCATTCTGGTGTAAATCGGCCCTCAATGTAAAGCAAAAGTGAATGGCCTCAATGGCATTAATTTACACAGGTGAGCTTCTGTAGATTACACCCTAACATACCAAGTGGAACAAATGTTTTATGTACACATGTTGCCAGGGTCGCCATTGTGGGTGGCATACACATGTAGGGGGCCCGGGCGTTGTTGATGCAGTTTAGTAGCAAGTACAACCCAATGGTACAGGCCCAGGCCCCCAAACCAAATTTTTAACTTGTATAGAAACAGCCAGGGATGTTCTGGCACCTCTGCCAGTCACAGTGAGGGAGAAGCACTCTCTGTATACTATTTCTTTAGCAGGGCAGCTGCACCCTTCCAACTGCACCCTGAGAGAGGAGAAGGATATCCCTCCGCCTCTCCCTGCAGACATGACGCAGATTTGAGGCGCCAGTCACAGCTCAGCCATGTGGCAGAGCTGCGCTGCATGTAGCCTGCCTGATTGCTAACTATGGACTGAAGACAAGTTGTCTCCAACTTTGGTAAATTGATTGACAATGTTGCTGGATGTGGGCCTATGCTGTGGCTCTCACTGTGCTGGATCGGGCCCTCACTTTGTTGGATCAGGCTCTCACTGTGCTGGATCAGGCTCTCACTGTGCTGGATCAGGCTCTCACTGTGCTGGATCAGGCTCTCACTGTGCTGGATCAGGCTCTCACTGTGATGGATCAGGCTCTCACTGTGCTGGATCAGGCTCTCACTGTGCTGGATCGGGCCCTCACTGTGCTGGATTGGGCTTCTCACTGTGCTGGATTGGGCTTCTCACTGTGCTGGATCGGGCCCTCACTGTGCTGGATCGGGCCCTCACTGTGCTGGATCGGGCCCTCACTGTGCTGGATCGGGCCCTCACTGTGCTGGATCGGGCCTTCATTGTGCTGGATCGGGCTTCTCACTGTGCTGGATCGGGCTTCTCACTGTGCTGGATCGGGCTTCTCACTGTGCTGGATCGGGCTTCTTACTGTGCTGGATCGGGCTTCTTACTGTGCTGGATCGGGCTCTCACTGTGCTGGACCGGGCTCTCACTGTGCTGGATTGGGCTCTCACTGTGCTGGTTCCGGATCTCACTTTGCTGAATCGGGATCTCACTTTGCTAAGAATATGGGGATGTTTCTGCTGGACTGGGCTGTTGGATTTGGGGGGAGGGGCAGTAGGCGGGCCCTGGGGAATGTTGGAATGTTGGTGGTAAGGCCCAAGAATTGGGGCGTTCCTGAAGCTGTAATAGGGGCCCCAACATTTCTGATGGCTGCCCTGCATGTTGCCATAAAAAGCTTGATCCCAGCCCCTATTTGATGCTTGGACCATTTAGGGCTACTTTACAGTGGAACCTTTAAAGACAAGGAAGCTGCCATCTTAGCCTCGACCTGATCTGCAGTTGCCATGGTGTTGCACAGGTGATAACAGCTCAGTTGAGAAAACAAGCAACTGTGACAGTTATCATTTTCGGCATTTCCTGAATGCAATTGTTTGATTGATAGATTTAGTTCTGTTTTAAAGCGGAGTTCCACCCAAAAGTGAAACTTCCGCTTAATCCACTCCTCGCCCCCTTACATGCCACATTTGGCATGCAATTTTTTTTGGGGGGAGTGGGGGTTTCAGGAGGAGGGGAACATCCTGTCCCACTTCCTCCTTCCGCCGAGGGGCTGCTAAGGCGATGCGTCATATCGCCTTTTGGCAGCCCCTCCCTGTAGGCGATCGCCTGGGACACGTGACAGGTCCCAGGCGATCGACTGTCCAATCAGATGGTGCAGCGCCGCTCGCGCATGCGCAGTGGGTGCCCGGCCGTGAAGCCGAAAGCTGTCACGGCCGGGTGCCCACACTTTGAATGAAGACGCCGGCCGGAGAGGGGGGGGACAGGAGCGGAGCCCCGGCCGGCGTGCCGCTGGAACGTGGAGCAGGTAAGTGTCTGTTTATTAAAAACCAGCAGCTACACTTTTTGTAGCTGCTGACTTTTAATAAACATAAAAAATGCCTGGAACACCCCTTTAAGAAGCAATAATGATTTCTCATTGCTAAAAGTGATTTTTCGATTTATTCCCCAGCTTTTGAACGATCTTTCATACAAAAAAAGTATTCCTTAAAGTGGTTGTAAACCTGATTCATGAAATTTGAGCTGGGCACATATATTTGCAGTATTTTGTTATCTCTTTTCAATGAGCTAAGTCTTATAGCTCTATTCTGAACTGTTCCTCTGTTATCAGCATGAGAACTCCTGACATATTTTTTGACTTTTTAGACAAAAGCAGCCTGAATCTTTTGTCCAAGGAGGTTGCTAAAATAGATTAGCAGAGGGCAGCTCCTATTACAAAACGGCTCTGAGAGTCTCTGCCTATGATGAGAGGGGGGGTGTGCCTTTCCTCCAATCAGCAATTTTAGCTATCTTGGCTGCATGCCCAGACATCACACTCTGTGTTAACCAGGAAGAGAAAATCTCCAAACAAAATCTGAACTTTCTAAACAGTATATAAATGTGAACACAGCAGATATACATATAAAACCTATGTAGGGAGATTTGGTTAATCTCTGTTTATCATCTGAGGCTGTTTACTTCACTGGGTGTATGGAGGGTTTACATCCACTTTAAGCAGTAATGATTTTATTTGCAAGCCAATTGTTTAAATAAAATACACATGCAAATGTGCCAAATAATATTAAACCGATTCTTTCATATACATAATGCAACTAAGGTGAATGATGTTAGACAGACAGCCATTTGATGGTCTTTGTTCTAGTAGGCAGAGATACAAACCTGTGTATCCACCCATTTAGCACCCTCAGCAGTGCGCTCCACTCTGCCAAAGAAATGTACAGGAAGCATGAACTCAGGACGAGCCTTCTCCCAGGGGTTGCCATACCGAAGCCAGTCATCCGCCTCCTCCACCTGTGGCAACAGAGAGGAATAAATAATGCTTTACAAGGAAGATTTGTCAACAATATAACAAATAATTGTAACTTTTAACAATTTATGCTGAACATAGTAAATGTGCATGTTTTCTTTTGGGGAGGGTTTTTTCTTTTAATTCTTTATATACATAACCTCTCTGGCCTTAATCTCTATGTTAATGTTCCTCAACACGATGCCCCATGCCGAGGATACATAAAAAAATAGGTTCTCCCATTGACAGATGCCAGCCGATACTTTGTGCTGCAGCTTTGTATCAATTTGGCTGTCACAAATACATGATACAAAGACAGCTATGCTGAAGGCGCAATTCACAAAAAAATTGTTTCAGCTCTCAGAAGCCACTGCAGCCTGTAGGCATGCTAATGTTTGATGACATCATCAAAGTAAACCCTGCCTTACATGTTATGCCAAATATGGTCTTCTTTAAGAATCTCTGATGAAGTCTATATTGGAAGTAACACAAGAGGTGAGGTTTTCTTTTGATGATGTCATCACGCATTATCCGGTACACTGAGGCTGTATGAAGGGGAGAGGCGCGTCGAGAGGCAAGTAAGCGTAGGGGTAGAACAGCAAGTGGCAAGTAAATACAGAAATCATTATGGATGTTTGATGTTTTAATTGAGGAAAACTTTGAGGGAACATGTCCGGGAGAGGATCGCTGGGAGTGAACAGGAGTTGCCAAGAGCTTGCTGCTATTATTCTGATCTCCTATTATTTAGAGGTCAAACTGCAGGGGTGACCATACATCCCCACTTTGGTGGAGGTTTACAGCACTTGTCCTGGTGGCATGAAGGATTTAAGAGATTCACAATGTGGCGATATTAAGTTGGATACAGAATTTGATTTAATGAGAAGCGTTTTTTTTGGATGAACTGTTGATTGCTGTTACATTAGTGTGCTTGCGTGGGTTTTCCAGGTACTCCGGTTTCCTCCCACACTCCTAAGACATTCTGAAAGGTTGTCTGGCTCCTTTCTAAATTGGCCCTAGTAAATGTATGTATGTATGTATGAATGTGAGTTAGGTGCTTTGGATTGTAAGCACCTTGAGGGCAGGGACTGAAGTGAATGTACAATACAAACATATGTAAAGTGCTGCGTAAGGGCTCTTTCACACGGGCAGCCCATTCAGGTCCGCCTGCCAGCTTTTTAGGCGGACCTGAACGGGCGCTCTGTGCTCCTCTATGGAGCCGCGGATGTCAGCGGTGACATGCCCACTGACATCCGACCCGCTCCGATCCGCCAAAGTGTGTCGGAGGAAAAACATACATTTTCATCCGTCTGGCGCATCGGATCGGGTGAACACGGACAGACAGAGGTCTGTGTTCATCCGATCCCCCCATAGGGGATAGCAGAGAAAAAAGACAGGGCGGTCCCTGCACAGTGTGCGGGGACCGCCCTGTCGTCCGCCGGCTCAGCGGGGATCAACAGAGCGATCCCCGCTCAGCAAGCAGAGGTTCACGGGGTGGATCATTACTGATCCGACCTGTGTGAAAGGGGCCTAAATGGACAGCGATATACAGTACAAGTATCTGTAATAAAATAAATTAGTGCGATATATTTGAACACTCGAAAATATTTGAATATGCTTTATTGATAGATTAGATATATATATATATATATATATATATATATATATATATATTACATATGTGTATGTATTTACTGCAGCACATGGTTTGATGCACACAAAAAATATATGTTTATCGTGTTGTGATGTGGAAGAATATGTTTGACCCGTTTTGACAATGACTGCTTACTGATTTTTTTTTTTTTTTACATGCACAGTATATTATATTTTTTTGTGTGCATTTCGTTTATACAGCTAATACAAGTGCAGCACTCTCTTGGATGTATATATTAAAATGTATCTCGCTCTCTCTTTCTCTAGTGTCTTTACAAACAGTGGTACCAAGAAGAAAAAATTCTTACATGTCCTTATAAAATAAACTATCTGGATGGGAAAAACATTTACAGGTGGTTAAGTAATCATTGTACATTTAGCCCTGGTTCACATTGATGCGACATGTCAAATCGCATTCCAAATTGGCAGCAATGGCAGAATCTGAATCAGTGCTACACCACACAGATTCACAAAATTTGTTTCTTTACTACCTTTGGTGTTTTTCCCAGCGTGTGCAGAAATCCCCCCCGAAGTCGGACTGACATGCGGGAATAAAATCGTGCAAGTTCAGCTGAACTCGCATAATTTCATTCCTGCTGTCAGTGTGAACCAGGGCTCAGGCCCCTTTCACACAAGCGCACCATTTGTCAATTTTTCATCCATCCGTTGACGGATGAAAAATGGACATCACTGCATCTCTATGGAAAAACAGATGCAAACGGATGATCATCCAATTACATCCATTTCTGTCAACATCCGCTTTTCAGAACAGTTCAAAACACTATTTTTCTTTTGTTAAAATAACGTCTGTAAATGCATGTGAAAGGGGTCTGCACCTGCAGTGAATGTCACAATTACTGTTTTATAAATATGCCCCAAGGAGTTATAGGTAATTAAGAAAGCATTCTGTTACTGTTAAACTTGGCCTGGGCATCTAGGATTTAATAAGCATAAAAAGTATAATAAAAGCAATGCAGCATAATACAAATTAATGGCAAAATAAATGGTAAACCAAGATACAGCGATGGTCAGGAAATATCTGTGGTTTCACATCTTTATTATCACATTGTGGTTTGTAATAAAAATAACACAGTGGGCCAGATTCTGAAAGGACTTACGACAACGCAGCGCCATGTACGCCGTCGTAAGTCCTAATCCGACCCATCATATCTATGCGCCTGATTCTTATGCCGCGTACACACCATCACTTTATGTGATGAAAAAAAATGACGTTTTTAAAAACGTCACTTTAATTGACCGTGTGTGGGGGAAAACGTCGCTTTATGTCTTCTAAAAAACGACCAAAAAAAATTGAAGCATGCTTCAATTTTATGTGTCGTTTTTGAAAACGTCAACTTTTACTTCACAGAAATTGACCGTGTGTAGCAAAAACGTCGTTTAAAACGACGTTTTTTCACCCGCGCATGCCTAGAAGCTACTTATGAAGTGAGCTTCAATGGAAAAACGTGGTGGAACGTAACCTCGCTTTGCTAGAACATTGTGAGAAAAACGATGGTGTGTAGGCAACTTCGTCTTTGAAAATTGAAGTTTCAAAAACTTAATTTTTTACTTCACAGAAAATGTCGTTTTTTTTCATCACATAAAGTGATGGTGTGTACGGGGCATTAGAATCAGTTACGCATAGATATCCATTAGATCCGACAGGCGTAAGTCTCTTATGCCGTCGGATCGTAACTGCATTTTTCCGCTGACCGCTAGGGGCGTGTAAGCTGATTTACGCATCGAAATATGTAAATCAGCTAGATACGCAAATTCACGAACGTACGCCCGACCGACGCAGTAAAGTTACGACATTTTCGTTAGGCTTTTCCCGGCGTATAGTTGCCCCTGCTATATGAGGCATAAGTGCGGCATACCAATGTTAAGTATGGCTGACGTTCCCGCGTCGAAATTTGAAAAAGTTACGTTGTTTGCGTAAGTTGTCCGTGAATGGGGCTGGATGTCATTTACGTTCACGTCGAAACCAATGACGTCCTTGCGGCGTACTTTGGAGCAATGCACACTGGGAAATTCCACGGACGGCGCATGCGCCGTTCAGGAAAAACGTCAATCACGTCGGGTCACAGTAGATTTACATAAAACACGCCCCCCTGATCCAAATTTTAATTAGGCGGGCTTACGCCGGCCGATTTACGCTACGCCGCCGCAACTTACGGAGCAAGTGCTTTGAGAATACAGCACTTGCCCATCTAAGTTGCGGCAGCGTAACGTAAGTCGGATACGTTACGCTGCCGCAGAGATACGCGGATGTACCAGAATCTGGGCCAGTGAGTATACACTGAATGCACAGATACTCAAAGACTACTTAAAAGTGACCCCAAGAACACCAAAACAGTAGCTACAGCCAATATAGCTGCTCGGTAAGATTCTTAGAACATGCAATTGTGGTCTTGCTCAAGTTATTATAAAAGGGGAAAACTATGTTTTTAGATATTCGTCTAAGGCTATATTTGCATGGACGACTAGCCCCAGTGTGAACGACAATGACATGAATCTTTTGGTTCCTGCAGCTGTTTTTGTCACACCTGAACATTTGCTGCGACCGCCAAGCCCAGTACACTTCACTGAGAGGTTGGCGGCAGCTATCAGTGGCTGTCCACTCATAGGTGGCACAACCAGCTGCAGCAATCAGCAGATTCTTGCCGCTGTTATTTGCCTGTGTGTATGTAGCCTAATGCCTCGTACACACAAACACTTTTCCCGTCGGGAAAAAAAACGATGGTTTTCAACGACGGAATTCCTCTTAAGCCTGCCTTGCATACACGCGGTCACACAAAAGTCCGGTGAACTTTTGACTGCCAAGAACGTGGTGACGTAAAAGACTACGACGAGCCGACAAAATGAAGTTCTATGCTTCTGAGCATGCGTCAAATTGTTTCCGAGCATGCACGTTTTTTTCCCCGTCGGAAAAGCATACAGACGAACGGTTTTCCCGCTAAGATTTTTTCCTGACAGGAAAAAAAGAGATTCTGCTCTCCTTTTTTCCGTCAGTTTTCCCGTCGGAAAAACTGCGATGGAGCACACACGTGGTCAGAATTCCCGGCCAGAAGCTCTCATCACAGTTTTTCCGATGGGAAAACCAGTCGTGTGTACGGGGCATTAGAGTTCTACTTGCTACAAATAATGTTAAGCAATGTGTGTTAGTGGTTTTAAAAAAAAAAAAATCTTCTATGTATAGCTTGTAATTATACATGTACATGAAGGCAACCATACATTTTAATTACATACAAAGGCTGTGCTTCCTACTTTGCAGTGCTACACAGTGGTTGGGCCTAAGTGCTCCTTCTCTCAATGCAAATCTAGTTGAGTCACCCTTGTGCAGCTGATATCTATAACGGTTGTTAACTCTTTCAGTCAGCAAGAGCCAGCCCTTTAAAGCTCTTAACACCAGAGGTGTTACATGGGCTTCCCAGTCATACGATTGTCTGTTGCAGTGATCACAAGCCCAACCCACCAGCACACAATTGTAAACAGTGACCGGGAACAGTCAGAGCCAGGGCGGGAGTGCCGAATGTACATGTTCCCAGCTCAGAGCAGTGATGGCAGCTAAATCCATGTTGTAAGTCAGCGTTAAAGCACATGGCTGTGCTGCCACACATATGCATATAGCTGCTGGTAAGGGAGGGAGGCAGGGGCGGATCCAGGTGGGGGGCAACGGGGGAGCAGAGAGATGACATCTCTCATCGCTCGGGGCCCAACCTGCATCCCTGCAGTAACTTCCGCCCTCACTGTGCAGGTAGCAGAGAGATTACATCATCTCTCTGCTGCCTGACTGAAGTTCTACCTGAAAAATGATGGCATTATCCAAAAAAAAAAAATGAAAAGGGTGGAAGTTTGCTATTGAAAATTGTGCTCTTAGTCTGCCAAGCAAAACACCACCTTAGCAAGTGACAATGCACAAGGTGTGGCAGGTGACGTGGAAAGTGACAATCCACAACGTGTGGCAGGTGATGTGGCAAGTGACAATCTGCAAAGTGTGGCAAGTGACACCCTCAGGGCTCCCACTAATTCGGCATTATGGTGAGTGTGAGGAGAAAAACCATGAGGTAGCTGTGAGGTATCTGCGGTGGTGCTGTGTGAGACGAACAGCCCTGCGCGCCGTAGGAACCAGCACTAGAGTCCGAGGACTCAGGCAAGATGGCCGCCGAGCGCAGCATATGGAGCCTCACAGCGCGGCTACAACAAAATGGCCACCAATGGGATTTTCTACAGGAATTGAAAATCACCCAAAAAAACATAGGCCAGCGCACAGTCCCTCAGCAAGGTGCCCCACCCCGACAGCAATGAAACAGCAGAGGGAAAAAAGGGAGCAGGGAAGGAAGGATATCCAAACCCCAGGAATGCTCAGCCATACCACCCCACCTAAGAGGGAGGGACTGTACTTACCCGTCCATGCGACGACTTCGCTGACGCATTCCAGACAGGCGTACAACCGCAATGGAGGTAGCTGTTGATTGTCCACTGTGAGTGAGGCAACACCACAGCCCAGTCATGTGCGGACCTCGGAGCAAAGCTCACTGGCCACCCCAGGAGTCATGGGGCATGTCGTGGCAGACCCAGCCTCTTTGCAAAGGTGTGCTCACGCTCGCTGGCCGGACTGAGAAGACTACAAGGATCTATAATATCTATCCTGTCTCTCAGCAGAAAGTTGACAGAAGACAAAACACAAAAATAAAATTAAATGAACTTTTCCTCAGGGCGCTGGGCCCAAAGGGAGCCATACGTCCTTCTCCTTTGCTAGGCAGAACGAAACGGAGGCTGCATGCTGCAGTGAGGAGGGTTATGTCTGGAAGGACCACCCCCTGGGCGGGGCTGTTCAACTCTGTTAATGTAACATGTATTTAACTATTTAACATGTTTCTGCCTAGTCCTCTCCTGTAAACAGGGAACATAACCCACTTGTCAAGATTTAAGGAGCTGTGTCCGTCCATGGACGATAAGAGAAAAACATATTTTCTGGCAGTGCCCCTCCCGAGACTCTAATTCGTCCTCCCTCCAGGGGCGGATCCAATCAAATATAGAACACTTTTTGGTGCTTGATCCACTTATATAAGAGATGGTGTTTTAAAATGTGAAAGTCACGACACAAAAATACTGTAAAGTAGAAATGTGGCCAGTCTATAAATATTTCTTAAACATTAAGCCAACTCAAACCCTCAATGACCCTATAGCCACAGCCACGTGGAGCAATTCATCTTCAAAGTTCACATCAGAAGCAGTAAAGTCACCTATGTAGGGTCTCAGCACTTTTCTCTCTCCCCTCTTTATATGTCTCGCTTGCTTACGATAGGCTTGGTTCACATCTATGTGGCTCTGCGAGATGTGTTTGCATGGGTGCATAAATGGGCTGCAGTGCCTGTGTTTCATGCAGGAAAATGGTCATCACATGGTGCTTTTGCATGCCTTAGAGCAGAGGTCTCCAAACATTCTAAACAAAGGGCCGGTTTATTGTCCTTCAGACTCTTGGAGGGCCGGACTTTGGCCAGCGGGAGTGAACATTTTCCTGGCATCAGTGGGAGTAAACATCTGGTATTAGGGGGAGGAATAGTGCCCCATTACTGGTATCATAGGGAGGAATAGTGCCCCATTTGTGGTGTCAGTGGGAGAAATGGTGCTCCATTGTCGGTGTCAGAATAGTGTCTCATATCAGTGGGAGGGATAGCGCTCCAAGGGCCGGATAAAGGTAAGCATCGGGCCACAGTTTGGAGACCACTGCCTTAGTGATTAAAGGCCTGACAGGTTGCCAACTCATTGCTGGCAGAAGGGGAGCTGTACAAAATACAAAGAGAAAGTGAGAGTAAAACTGTGAAGCGTCCATTGCAAATTTTGATGAGTAATTACTCTATAGTGCCTGCAGCTACAAAGGTCAGTGAGGGTTGTTTTTAAAATGCATTTACTGCTTCTTTTTTTTTTAAAACATTTTTTTTTTATATTTGAAAGTCTATAGCTTGGCGACAGTTCTACTTTACAGTAAGTAAGAGTTGCCATCTGAAATGTATTTTACTGGCTTGGATGGTAAAAAATGTTTTTGTTGCCAATAATATTAGTAGTATAGGAACCATAGGCTGGCATTTAAAAAAACAAAGGTGGCAACCCTACCTGTCAGCAGCCTGTCAAGATCTAGGATGGGCTTAATTAAGCAGCAGTTTGAAGCTGAACCGAGTAATAGATGTGTTTAGGGCTGTATGTTTAGGGCTGTATGGTCAGGTATTTCATGTGGATTTGCCTGGATTTGACACACATAGACTAAACACTCAAGTGTGCATAAGGAGTGGCACCATTTACATAGAGAGTTGGATTTGTCTAGACCTGAATATCATTGCCCAAATTGAAGGGAAATCACAACTTTGACAATTGTCACCAGAACATGTCCGAAAGTTAAAGTCCACTGACCTATTCTAGTGAAAACTGTAAAATGTTAGATTTTCTATCACCTTCTGTCCTGATTATGCAGATTACCAGGAAAGAGAGTGAGAAAGAATCTCTCCAAAGGGTAAAAAAGATGGTGGTAAAAGCCTGACAGAGGGTTAAACCCTTCTCCAATTATAGTATAAACAGTAGTTTAAGGTGGGTTCACACCTCCGAAGGATGCGGCTCTGTTCTCTGTTTCAAGGACAAATCGGGGCCGAATTTGTGCCTGAATTCAGCCCTGAAACAGAGCCAACGACGCACAGGACTCGGGTGGGAACCCAGTCTAATTTCAGTTCAACTTTAACGTACAAAAATTGTTAACATGAGCAGGGTCACACCTGAAAGATGAAAGGTCATTTCTTTTAAATCACATAATATGCATAGTAATACTAATTAAAAACATTTTTCAAGTACCGCTAAATTTATTTCATTACCTGCCATCCATTGAGAATCCTTTGATTGAATATCCCAAATTCATATCGGATCCCATAGCCGTAGGCAGCCAAACCCAGAGTAGCCATTGAGTCAAGGAAACAAGCTAGAATGCAAGAAAACACAACATTTGTTATTTCTATTTAATTAAACCCTACTCCACCTATAATACAAAACCCTAGGAGATGACCAAGTCAACCATACTCCAAAACCCTAGGAGATGACCAAGTCAACCATACTCCACCTATAATACAAAACCCTAGGAGATGACTAAGTCAACCATACTCCACCTATAATACAAAACCCTAGGAGATGACCAAGTCAACCATACTCCACCTATAATACAAAACACTAGGAGATGACCAAGTCAACCATACTTCACCTATAATACAAAACCCTAGGAGATGACCAAGTCAACCATACTTCACCTACAATACAAAACCCTAGGAGATGACCAAGTCAACCATACTCCACCTATAATACAAAACCCTAGGAGATGACTTATGCCCTGTACACACGACCGGTTTTCCTGACATGCCAAAACCCAAAGTTTTTTCCGAAGCGATTCCTCTCAAGCCTGCCTTGCATACACACGTTCAGTCAAAAAAACGCTCCACCAAAGCGCGGTGACGTCCAACACGTACGACGGGACTATAAAGGGGAAGTTCCATTCAAACGGCACCACCCTTTGGGCTGCTTTTGCTGATCCTCGTGTTAGTAAAAGTTTTGTGAGAGACGATTCACGCTTTTCAGTTTTCGTGCTTTTCATACTGTTACAGCGTGATGAATGTGATATCTCCATTCCGAACGCTAGTTTTACCAGAACGAGCGCTCCCATCTCATACTTGATTCTGAGCATGCACGTTTTTTTTCCCCTTGGAAAAGCATACACACGAGCAATTTTCACAACGAAAAAATGACTGACGGGAAACGACGGGAAAAAATAGAGCAGGTTTGAATTTTTTTGCAGGCAGTTTTCTCGTCGGAAAAACTGCTATGGAGCATACACACGACCGGTTTTCCCAACAAATCTAAAAAATTGCTGTTTTCTCATCGGGAAAACCGGTTGTGTGTACGAGGCATAAGTCAACCATACTCCACTTATAATAAAAAAAAACAGGGGATGATTCAGTCCACCATACTCCACCTATAATACAAAACCCTAGGAGATGACTAATTAACCATACTCCACCTATAATTAAACTATCTCTCCTGGATGGACTGACCCTTGAATATTACATTGATACTACACATTGGGTAAAAGACACACTCCATTGTATAATAACACATTTTTGTGAATAATGGCAACTGTAAATTTGCAGTGAAAGCTACTACTGCTGCATTCACACCTGAGCGTAGCGTTTTCGGACGTTTTTTCCGGCGTTTTGTTGCGCGTATTCGCACATTTGCATACAGCGTTGTCCGACGTTTTTGAACTTCGCCGTTTTTTATTTTAGCCAATAGGAAAAATGATCGTCTCTTTCATCACTTGTTGCTATGTTTGTAGATTTTTTTTATCTTCTTCCTGGGTGAATGTTCTATTTCACAGAACAGATTAAAGCGACAAAACGCCCGTAGAAACGCTCATTGTCGCGCTAGACGCTTGATTCGAGCGTTTCCATTAGTTTCTATGGGAATACAAACGTTCAAAAACGCAAAAATCAGCCCGATTCGCGCGATGTGAACCATCTCCATTGAGAATAATGTATTTTTTCCCCTCTAGCGTTTTATAGCTTCAGGCTACAAAACGCTCAGGTGTGAATGCAGCCTAAGAGCTACTACATAAATTACTGGCACACACTGGAAAATGTCTGGCCATACTGGTGCATCGGAAATTTCCAGCCATGCAAGTTTGTTAAAAGAGCAGTGGCCATGATCTGTGTTGGCAAACAAGCGGTTTACTGTCCCTTGAATTCTCATGAATATTAATATTTGCTGAACTGCTGGCAGCTTCAAGAGAAAATAAGAGCATAATGAAACTGTACAGCTGTGAGACACACAGGCTGAAAAGGGCCCCTTCCGACATTTGTTGCTGTTGCTTTACATATATGCAGGCTGTTTTCCTTGATGGGCCACCTACACAAAAGCACATGTTGCACAGGCAGTATGTCCACTCCAAGCTGTAACACACAGTCAGGGTAATGCGGTAATCCATGATGTGCCAATTTAGACTCAAGATTGATGTGTACTTGTGTATAGGTGAAAAGCCAGATAGAACCTTCAGCAGATGGAAAATAAAAAATTCTATTTGGTATATAAAAAAAAAATCCATTATAATGTAACAGAGTGCCTTGTATAATCACTTTTCTGGCTTCATGGTCGTCTCTATGGCATTAGAGTTGGAAGTCTAGAAATGCTTATGAGACAAAACCTCCATCACTGAGAAAAACAGAACTAGTCATTGGGAAGCAGCTTGAAACAGTGCCAAGCTGGCACAGTAACAAAGTGCCCTTCAGCAAATGCAAAAGTAAAGCAATCAGGGAATTTCACAATATAAATTAACTCAAATTATGCAGTTTAGTGAATGCTTCCAGTTTTATACATAATATATTCTATATATATGTGGACATCTACCCGCCACCAGACCGCCACTACTTCATGACATGACATTTGTATGGAGCAGGAAGTGGTGACACATCAAATCCTGCATTTATGCTTTATGGCAAATAAAGGAGGTCAAAAAGTCCCTTACGAGGGTAAAGCCGGGAACCTGCTTGGCAGCTTTTTCCCCCTACACCCGGCCGGATTTCCTGGCAGGAAAACTGCCATGAGAGCTTTGGCCGGGAAACCCGGCTGTGTGTATGCTCTAACGCAGTGTTTCCCATAGGAAAACTGCTGGGAGACAGAACATGTTCTCATTTTTCCAGCTGGGATTCCCGGCAGTTTTCCTGTCGGGAAAACTGCCATGGAGCATACGCACGGCCAGTTTTCCCAGCCACAAGCTGTCATGGCAGTTTTCCCGATGGGAAAACTGGTCATGTGTACGAGGCATAAGTGGGGATTCTCCCTTACTTGGGAGATTTCCTTTAACTTTCTGTTGGATCTTTGGAACAGGAAGAGAAGAGAAATCCCCCCAATGATACAGACAGCAAGCTAAATAAAAGATAAACTAATCTAAAACAAAAAAGATTTAGCTATAAATACACTTCAAGGACTGCTATAGTGTTTCACAATAAAATGTTTGATTGTGTATGAAGCAATTCTATGGAGATTATGATTAAGTGAATTTGATTTGTGAAACGCGTCAATCTCTGCTGTGTCTGTATTGATGTTATCCACATGGATTTGAATTTACAATAAAGCTGCATTTTATACCTCTATACCTTGGAGTCAGGGGTCAAGTCCTGGGGAAAAAAGTGTGGGAACTCCCACCCAATATCCAATCCCCCACCAAAAAAATAAAAATGATACGCTCATATGCATAATTACTAAAGCACATGTTTTTTTTTTTTTTCGATCCACTGTACCTTAGTAATCCTTTATGTTACTGGCCGCTTCCTGTATATGGATTCATCGGGTAGTGTGCGGGTATTCCGTCACTTCCTCGATGCCGCAATGTTTCCTGGGAGCTTTTGTCATTGTTCCCAGGAGCAAGCAATTTCTTTCTAAATCCCGCGATAACTCGCGGCAGACCTCCGCAATGTCTCCTGGGAACAATGACAAAAGCTCCCAGGAGACATTGCGGCATTGAGGAAGTGACGGAATACCCGCACACTACCCGATGAATCCATATACAGGGAGCAGCCAGTAACATAAAGGATTACTAAGGTTCGCCTGCCCCTGACAGTGACTCGAGCTGGGCATCGCCGCTTAGTGAAGGATTGGCTCGGGCGGCTCGGCTGCTCTAGTCCTGCAAAGGGAACTGCGTTCCTGCTGTGAAAAAAGTGCAGGAACTCTGTTCCCACGCGTTCCTGCAGGACTTGAGCCCTGCTTGGAGTGCAGTCAAACTCTTTATGTTTCATCAAAAGATTCAGAGAATCAGGAGAAATCTCTGTGTACAAGGGACAAGGATGAAACGCAATTTTGGATGCTCATGATCTTCGGGCCCTCAGATGGCACTGCATTAAAACCAGGTGTGATTCTGTGATTGGACATTGCTGGATGGGCTCAGGGATACTTCCAAAAATCACTGCCTGTGAATACAGTTCACTGTGCCATCCAAAAATAAAAGTTAAAGCTCTATCATAAAAATAGAAGGTATACCTGCCAAGCGTCCCAGTCCTCCGTTGCCGAGACCTGCATCTTCTTCGATCTCCTCCAGCTCCTCCATATCCAGGCCCAGCTGTAATGAAACAAGTGCAAAATATATTTAAGAAACAAGTGCAACATCAAACTATCTTAAAAACAATTCACAATATTCAATCTGACAACAGAGCTTGGTTCACTACTATCTGAACACTGCTAGTTAGTAAGATGCATAACCAATACCTGTAACTTGTCGAGGTTTTCATGAGTGTGAAAACAAAGTATCATTCAAATATTCCCTTACAGGTGCTAAAACGGAGGTCCGGTTAAAAAAAAAAAAAAAAAATTAACACTATAGCTGCTGACTTTTAATAAGGAGACTTACCTGTCCAGGATGCCCGCGATGACGGCAGCCGAAGCCAAGCAAACGCTCAGGTCTCGGCAGCCCCGCCGCCATCCTCGGTGAGGCTTCACCGTTCGATTCCCTACTGCTCATGCCCGAGCTGCGACGTGAATGGATGATGTCTCCTGGGACACACACAAGGTCCCAGAAGACACCGCTCCCCTATTCCACAGGAGGCAGCCGAGGAACAGAAGAAATAAGACGGACCGCAGATCAGGAAGTGGCAGATTAGGACGATCTGCTTAGCAACAGGCACTTCAGGTATGTATAAAAAAAATGCAGCATTTTAGATTTATTTTCTTTTCTTGGTGGAGCCCTGCTTAAGTGTATCCTATAGACCAGGGGTGGGCAATTATTTTTTCGATGGGGCCACATGAGAAACTAAAAATATTTTGGAGGGCCGGGCCAAAAGGCTAAACTCAATACTGCATAAAATCAATTGTATTTCTTTATAAAAAGCAGTAAATACCATTGTTGGAAAACTGGTACGAGTACTTGTTATAGACATGGCACAGGAGGGGGACAGAGGCTGGGGACATGACACAGGAGGGGGACAGAGGCTGGGGACATGACACAGGAGGGGGACAGAGGCTGGGGACAGGCAGCCACTGTTTAATCAATAACAATTGATTAAACAGTGGCTGCATGTGATGGCACAGTGGCTGCGTGTGATGGCACAGTGGTTGCGTTTGATGGGCACAGTAGCGACAATTGATGGCACAGTGGCTGCGTGTGATGGGCACAGTGGCAACAATTGATGGCACAGTGACTGCGTGTGTTGGCACAGTGGCTGCATGTGATGGCACAGTGGCTGCGTTTGATGGGCAGAGTGGCTGCGTGTGATGGGCAGAGTGGCTGCGTTTGATGGGCAGAGTGGCTGCGTGTGATTGGCACAGTGGCTGCGTGTGATTGGCACAGTGGCTGCGTTTGATGGGCACAGTGGCTGCATGTGATTGGCACAGTGGCTGCATGTGATTGGCACAGTGGCGACAATTTATGGTGGCACAGTGGCTGCGTGTGTTGGCACAAGTGGCTGCATGTGTTGGCACAAGTGGCTGTGTTTGGGAACAGTGGCAACAATTGATTGCACAGTGGCTGCGTGTGATTGGCACAGTGGCTGCGTGTGATTGGCACAGTGGCTGCATGTGATTGGCACAGTGGCGACAATTTATGGTGGCACAGTGGCTGCGTGTGTTGGCACAAGTGGCTGCATGTGTTGGCACAAGTGGCTGTGTGTGATGGGCACAGTGACCCCTCCCGGCCCTGCCTACTGTTATCACCGCGGCGGGGAACATTACAGACAGCGTTCGTTTGAACAGCTGTTTTCCCCGCTGCGCATAGACACTCCCCCTTGGACGGATCTGTCCAATCGCGAGCAAGGGGGAGTGTCTATGTGACTCCCCCTTGCTCGCGATTGGACAGATCCGTCCAAGGGGGAGTGTCTATGCCATAGACACTCCCGCTTGGACGGATCTGTCCAATCGCGAGCAAGGGGGAGTGTCTATGTGACTCCCCCTTGCTCGCGATTGGACAGATCCGTCCAAGGGGGAGTGTCTATGCGCGGCGGGGAAAACAGCTGTTCAAACAAACGCTGTCTAATGTTCCCCGCCGCGGTGATTAACGTGGCAGCGGCGGCGATTTCGGCGGCGCGGGCCGTAGTTTGCCCAGGTCTGCTATAGACAGATCTTCTAGATCAGGGATGTCAACCTCATTTCATTGTGGGCCGCATCAGCATTAAGATTGTCCTCAAAAGGGCGGGTTGTATCTGTAAGATTAGACGTCCAGTGCATCCGCTCCCCTTACATTAGATGTCAAGAGCCACCTCTCCATCAGAAGTTGAGTCCCCCACTCTCTCTACATTACAGTGCACCCCCCTTTCCTTATGCTGCTGCTGGTAATAAGCTGGATGCATTGCTTGAAAACAGAAAAGTAAGGGTCTGAAGGAGGACCAGAGGAGGGCTGGAGGTGCGAGGGCCACATGAAATGGCCTGGAGGGCCGGATTCGGCCCGCGGACCTTGTGTTTGACATGTTCTAGATATTTGGTGAATAAACCAGGCAACTTTTATTGAGAATCGTATGGTTGGAACACAGCAATGACACATTTGTACGATTCTGTATATCTGGAGAATCAATCATTAAAAACGGGAGTATGGATTTAACATTAATATGTGGAAGAAAATAAATACAGAACACCAGGCAGTCAGCAAATTTTATATCTGAAATGCATAAATATGAGCGGCTTTGTCTTCCAAACTATTTGTATTCCTGGTAACCCATTCTTCTGATCCAGGCATTCATACGGTCCTGTTCAATAAAGCCCTGGACTTCCCTTAAAGCTACATTGCAGTTAAGCAATGCCACCAGGTTAAGGGCACAACCTAGCCTGTGATTGGACAATGAAGGAGCATGAGCACACTGATGAGGTCACCTCCTGTGAGCATGCTCACAGGAGGTTAGTTAAACGGAGCGGAAGTTAAACTTTAGGGTGAAGCTCCTCTTTAAGATGCTGGCACCTGCACCCGAAGCCGATTGAAGAATTGGCTCAGGTCAGGACATCCCTGGATCCCTGGACAGGTAAGTGTCCTTATATTAAAAGTCAGAAGCTACAGTATTTGAAGCTGCGGATATTTCATTTTTTGGGAGGAACCTGGAGCTCCTCTTTAGGACTTTTGTTTGGCACTCTCTCACTCAACTACAAATTAACACGATGAATCGGGTATTTATGCCAGTCTCATGTAAAATATAAAAAAAGTGTTAGTTTGGGTAAAGCAGGAAAAGGTTAGACGGTTGCCCGTCTAGAAAACTGCCATGAGAGCTTTTGGCCGGGAAAACCGGCCGTGTGTATGCTCCATCCCAGTATTCCGGACAGGAAAACTGCCAAAAAAAAAAAAAAGGACAAGCTCTCTTTTTTCCCGCCGGGATTCTCTGCGGTTTTTAACTGGGCAGTTTTCCAATGGGAAAGACTGCGGTGGAGCATACACAAGGCCGGGATTCCAGACCAAAGCTCTTATGGCAGTTTTCCTGTCGGGAAACCCGGTCGTGTGTAGGGAGAAAAAGTTATTAAGCAGGTTCTCGGTTTTCCCCTCAGGTTTCCCTGCAGACTTTTTACCGCTCTGAAACACAGTCGTGTGTACAAGGCATAAGTCTAGAATTCCATAAACTTTGGAGAGATTTCCTTTCATTTCTTGTTGTATCGCCAAGTGTAGGGAAATCTCCCCAGCAGGACAAAAAAAATTAAAAAAGTCAAAGTAAACTGCCACACTAAAACAAATGTTGGGCCCCCTGGAGCCGTTTGCCATAATGTCCTAGTATGCACAGCTGCCATATCATCTCCGTAGCTTCCATCTTCTTCTGGTCTGCTTCCAGGTTCAGGGTCTTTTTAATTGTGCATATCTAATGTACACTTTAGTTTCTGCATACAACAATTGCATATTGCAGGGTCCTTTGACAAAAATGCAGATGGTTGTGTATTTATGTATGTGTGTGGTGTGTATTAGCATGCATTTTCACATGCATTGAATTGCTTTTTTATGCATGTTGGCATGAGTTTTAATGTCATCTGTTGTGACTGGACAGGTCTCTGGATGGGTCAAAATACTAACAATTTTTTAAATCTTTATTTTCAGTTGCCTTGTGTTGCATTTACATGCAGTTATATGCAAATTATGCTGCATCAAAATAAAGACATATTGCATTTTAAATGCAACATACTGCAATGTACATGTGCATTCTTATACTGACCTGCATTGTAATGCATGTAACTGCACATGGTGTGAGCAAGTGCTAATAGTTTTAAACTATAACTTCCCTTAATCACGGAAACAACTTTCTCCTGGGATTCACAAATGATGACTTTGTCCTGTGAATTCAGAAGTACGGGGGATGGGAGCCACAGATACAACCCCAGGAGACTGCAGCTGTATCCTTGAAAAAAGTATATTTGTATTTTTGTGTTGCTTTTCCTGTTATTTTTTCCCTAAGGTTGGGTTCACACTGCTGCAAATTCTTTTGCGATTTTGAGCCATCAAATTCGTAAGTCATTAAAATAACATTGTTTTTCATTAGTGCCATTCACATCAGTGGGGTGTGAATCTAAGCTGCGGAAAAAAGGGTCCTGTGCGAGTTTTATCCCTGTGCGATGCGAATTCAGCTGGCATAGACTGGCATTCCCTGAAATTGCGGCCGCGAATCGCGGCAAAATCGCGAGATTTTGAAATCGCAGCAGTGTGAACCTAGCCTTAAAGTTAGCAGATATGAAGGCAATATCAAGGAATGCAAATATACAATAAAGGAGCTGATTAAGGCCACCTTAAAATGGGCGATTACATACATACTGTACATACACATGACTGACTGGAAACCCAGAACATCCTGGCCGCTAATTCTTGCCGCTGCATACAATCGCCTGTGAGTAGGAGGCCTTTATCTGCGGCTCAGACCTTTAGCCCAGGTTCACACTACTGCGATGCGATGTACTGCGAATTTGATCCTTTTTTTTTGTTCTGTGTGAGGTGCGATTTTGCCTTCTGCTTTGAGGTGGACAGGTGGGAATTTATCGCGATTTTCAGCGAATTTACCGCAAATTTCAGGAGGCAGACAGTGAGCAATTTGCAGAGATGTGAACTGTGTGCTGCGAGTTTACTGCAAGTTCAATTGAAGACTATGAAGATAAAATTCGCACTGCACCATGGGAATTTGCATTGCACACGCAGTCAACGCGCACGGGACCCTTTCCCCCCCCCCCCCTCGCACCAAATTTGCAATGCATAGATGTGTGCATGCTTTTTACATGACTTGCGAATCTGTATGTTCATAAACGCCTCGAACCTGCTGCAAATTTGCATCGGTGTGAACCCAGGCTTAGGGCACAGTAACAACATGTTAATAGACTGCAGAGGTAAAGGAGGTGAATTTTTTTTCCCCCAGACACATTTTTTACCCTCATCAGTAGAAATACAGTTATCGCAAACAAGAATATTTATTTACACATTGTCACACTAATTTAAAGCTGAACTATATGAATTTTATTGCATATTTACAGTTTGGCATAATGTAAGTGTGCATATCTCATACCTGAGGGACTGGTGGCGAAGCCGACGATCACTATAGTAGTCAGCGCTGCAACAGTGATCGCAACAATTTTCCAGGCCCCGTGCCATCCACTACTACTGTCTATCACAGAACGACTGCATTTTTTCAGTGAAAAGAAGATTAACTTTGACTGGACAAGGTGGAAATTGCAACACCACCGCCCCAAATCTATTCCGCCTGATATTCCCAAAAAATACAAGGAATTCTGTGAATGGCAGTGGTGCTGGGAAAGCAACCCCCTAAGGGAAGTCACTCCCACAGGCTCCTCCAAGCAGGCACAGCTTACCCCAGAGAGCGGCTATTCTGCTCTGAATTCAGGAGCATGCAGTATTGTTGCCACACAATCATGGGAAGCCAATTAACTACACTGGCAGACTCAGCAGGTATTTGTGGGATTTTGTGAGAGTTTGCTCTCCCCCCCTCCAATATCACAGGTCTCAGAAGACGGCAGAGCCATTCGCATTGCGCAGCACGGCTCGCACATGCACAGTAAGCAGCTGGCTGTCAAACTGCAAGCAGCACAGCGGGCTTCCCACAGTTAAGATAAGGCTAGAGAAGAACTAGCCCAGATGAGGAGAACGCTGAATCCCTGAACAGGTGTCTCGTTATTAAAAGTCAGCAGCTACCAGGTTTGCCAACAATAAGTAAATTTACTGATCGTTTTTAAAAATCTGTGACTTTTAAATCTGTCTGGAAATATCAGGGGCGTGTTGACTTTTTTAAGTGTAAACCATGCTAATTACTTGTTATGCACATTGTCAGTGTTTACATACTGTATTGCGTTCATAACGTTTAAATATAGATTGTCCTTGTTTATAGGTTATTAGTAGAAAATGTGCTCCGTCAGTAAATTTCCTATGTTTTGTAGTAAAAAATGCCGCAGGAGGTAGGCAACCCTAGCAGCTACAGGATTTGTACCCGCTGACAATTTTTTCTAACAGTTTTTCTTTTCAGAGTGGCAAACCACTTTAACCGCTTGCTGACCGCCTTCCACGTATATACTGCGGCTAGGCGGCTCAGCTGCCCAAGCTGACGCACCTGTACGTCAGTCTGTGCATGTCGTACTGTGGGCTCGCCCATGGGTCCGGCGGTGAAAAGAGGCAGAACGGGGATCTGCCAATGTAAACAAGGTAGATTCCCGTTCTGACAGGGGAGGAGAGAGAGATCAGTTATTCGTAGTGATCAGGAACAGCAATCGCTCTCTACTTCCAGGCAGTCCGTCCCCCTAAGGCCCCGTACAGACGACCAAACATGTCTGCTGAAACTGGTCTGCGGGCCAGTTTCAGCAGACATGTTCGGTCGTGTGTAGGCGCGAGCGGGCAGGATTCCAGCAAACATTTGCCTGCCGGGCCTTTTCCCAGAGGACAAATATTCCTGGACTTGTTTTAAAACAGTCCGCTGGAATCCTGCCCGCTCGGACATGTTCGGTCGTCTGTACAGACCTACCGTACATGTCCGAGCGCCCGCCATCCCTCACATGCGTCAAATGACTTTGACGCATGCGTGGAAGCATTTAACTGGCAGGCCCGCCCACGTCGCCGCGTCATTGTCGCGGCGACACCGCGGACACACCCCGCGTATTGTTTACGCGCGGCTTTCTGTACGATGGTTAGTACAGCCATCGTACAGAAAGCCTCGGGCAGACATGTACGGTGAAAACGGTCCGGCGGACCGGTTTCATCGTACATGTTTGCTGGTGTGTACACGGCATTACAGTTAGAAACACCTCCCTAGGGAACACTTAACCCCTGGACCACCCCCTAGTTTTAAACCTTTTCCCTGCCTGTGACATTTATACATTGATCAGTGCATTTTTTTAGCACTGATCACTGTATTGGTGTCACTGGTCACCAAAAAGTGTCACTTAGGGTCAGATTTGTCCGCCACAATGTCGCAATCCCGCTAAAAATCTCTGATCCCCGCCATTAATGGTAAAAACAATAAAAAAAAAAATGTAAAACGTCCCTAAATCTTTCCTCTATTTTGTAGACGCTATAACGTTTGCGCAAACCAATCAATATACACTTTTTGCGATTTTATTTACCAAAAATATGTAGCAGAATACATATTGGCCTAAACTGATGAATACATTTGTTTTTATATACATATATTTTTGATATGCTTTATAGCAGAAAGTAAAAATAGTGTATTTTTGTTCATAGCGCAAAAAATAAAAACCACAGAGGTGATCAAATACCACCAAAAGAAAGCTCTATTTGTGGGAGAAAAATATGACACTAATTTTGTATTGGTACAAAGTCGCAACCACGCAGTTGTCAGTTAAAGTGACGCAGTGCCTTATCGCAAAAATGGTTAAAGTGGAAGTGAACCTTCCTATCGTTTACAGCCAAGGAAGCTGTCATCTTAGCTTCTGTTTAACCCCTTCATGCCTAAGCCCTTTTCTCACATTTGTTACTTACAAGTTAAAGCGGGAGTTCACCCATTTTTAAAAAAAAAAAAAATCTCCCCTTAGCTTCCTGCTCGTTCGGTCTAGGGGAATCGGCTATTTATATTAAAATATGAGCAGTACTTACCCGTTTTCGAGCTGCATCTTCTTCCGTCGCTTCCGGGTATGGGTCTTCGGGAGCGGGCGTTCCTTCTTGATTGACATTCTTCCGAGAGGCTTCCGACGGTCGCATCCATCGCGTCACTCGTAGCCGAAAGAAGCCGAACGTCGGTGCGGCTCTATCCTGCGCCTGCGCACCGACGTTCGGCTTCTTTCGGAAAATCGTGACGCGATGGATGCGACCGTCGGAAGCCTCTCGGAAGCCTGTCAATCAAGAAGGAACGCCCATTCCCGAAGCCCATACCCGGAAGCGACGGAGAGGATGCGTCTCGTAAACGGGTAAGTACTGCACATATTTTAAAATAAATAGCCGATTCCCCTAGTAATAACGAGCAGGAATCTAAGGGGCAAAAGTGCCCTCTAAGGGTGAACCCCCGCTTTAAAATCCATATTTCATGAATTAGAAAAAAAAAAAAAAACACAGTAAAGTTAGCCCAATTTTTTGTACAATGTAAAAGATGATGTTAATAGTAAATAGATACCAAACATGTCATGCTTTAAAATTGTGCACACTCGTGGAATGGTGACAAACGACGGTACTTTAAAATCTCCATAGGCGACAATTTAAAAATTTCTACAGGTTACCAGTTTCGAGTTACAGAGGAGGTCTTCTGCTAGAATTCTTGCTCTCGTGGTGATAACTCACATGTGTGGTTAACACGGTTTACATTTGCGGTCATGACTTATGTATGCATTTGCTTCTGCGCGTGCGAGCATGAAGGGATTGGCGCTTAAAATATTTTTTTCCTACGTTATTTTTTTTTTACGCTGTCCTTTTGAAAAAAAAAATTCTGATCAACTTTATTGCTGTCGGAGGAATGTAAACATCCCTTGTGACACTAAGAGCCCATTCACACCTAGGCAGACAAATTTGCGACGTTTTGTCGCCGCAAATCGCGGTACAAATAGCAGCGTTTTGTACCGCGATTTGCGGCGACAAAATGCCGGTATTGTCCGCCTAGATGTGCCCCAAGATTACACCCTCTATGGAGATGGTTCCCATCTCCTAGCCGAACGCCGAAAGCCGCCTGAAAAAAAGGTCCGGGACCTTTTTTCAGGTGGCAGGCGTCAGGCGTCCGGCGTGGAGATGTGAACCATCTCCATAGAGGGAAATGTGTTTTCATCCCTCTGGCGGCAGCGGCGTCACACTACAGGCGACAAAACGCCTAGGTGTGAATGGGGGCTAATAGCCAGTGACAGGTACTCTTTGCACTTAAAAGCTTTCAAAACGCCAACAGTTTTGAATGCGGTCCTTTTTTAATTTTTTTTTAAATCTGGCGCCTTTAAGTCTTCTGGAAACCGGAAGGGATGTCATGAAAAGTAATTCGTATTCTGTCTTACCAGAGGACTTTCCTTTGTGATAGAGCATAGAGAAGCATGGCGGTCACAATGATTTTGCTATGAAGCCTCAGCAGATGTTATTATGGTGCTGCTTTCACAACAATGATGTTCAACGCAGCTGGTCTGATTTTAAATATTTAAAAGTAATGTCTAAAAACAGACACTGCAAGGCGCCTGATATTACCTTTCATAGGCATAAAATCCTCCTCGGTGTGCCTCTTTAAAACAAAATATTTCTGGCACCTCTCTAATGCCTAGTACACACGATCGGTTTTCCCGACGGTCAAAAGACCACGGGGAAAACTGAGGGGAAAACAGGGAACCGGCTCGATCCCTTTTCCCCTGTACACACGGACAGTTTTCCTGACAGGAAAACTGCCAGGAGAACTTTGGTCGGGAAAACTGCTAAGGAGCATACACACGTCCGGTTTTCCCGGCCAAAGGAAAACACTGCAGTTTTCCCGACGATCGTGTGTACTAGGCATTACACCAAGGCCCTGGAAAATACCATCCCACAGAGCTTCAATGGCAAATAAAGACACTCTCAATGGTCAAGGCAATGGCAGTTATCATGGTTTAATCCTGCCCCTGGAGTCAAACTTCTACTCTAGTAAAGCAGGCCATACATGGATTGAATTTTGTCCAATTTCTGCTGAATTGGCAGAAATGTGTTCAGTGGGTGGCCGGGGCCCTATTGGCACCACCTGGCTTGACAATAGTGAATTTTTCAAGTACATTTTTGCCAAAGGAGCTGGGTGGAAAATAGGGTTGTCCCGATACCACTTTTTTAGGACTGAGTACAAGTACCGATACTTTTTTTCAAGTACTCGCCGATACCGAATACCGATACTTTTTTTTAAATGTGTCCCCAAATGCAGCCATGTCCCCCCACAAATGCAGCCATGTCCCCCCACAGATGCAGCCATGTCCCCCCACAGATGCAGCCATGTCCCCCCACAGATGCAGCCATGTCCCCCCACAGATGCAGCCATGTCCCCCCCATATGCAGCCATGTGCCTCCAATATGCAGCCATGTGCCTCCAATATGCAGCCATGTCCCCCCCATATGCAGCCATGTCCCCCCCATATCCAGCCATGTCCCCCCCATATCCAGCCATGTCCCCCCCCATATGCAGCCATGTCCCCCCCATATGCAGCCATGTCCCCCCATATCCAGCCATGTCTCCCCCCATATCCAGCCATGTCCCCCATATGCAGCCATGTCCCCCCCCATATCCAGCCATGTCCCCCCCCATATCCAGCCATGTCCCCCCATATGCAGCCATGTCTCCCCCCATATCCAGCCATGTCCCCCATATATGCAGCCATGTCCCCCTTACCTGCATGCTGCCGCGCCGCCGCTTGGTTAACACGGGCGGGGAACATTACAGCTTTCATTTGAATAGCTGTAGTGATTCGCGCCGCGCTGCGTATAGACACTCCCCCTTGCTCGGGATTGGACAGTTCATCCGAGCAAGGGGGAGTGTCTATATGCGCGGCGGCGGCGGTGAAACACTACAGCTATTCAAATGAAAGCTGTAATGTTCCCTGCCCGTATTAACCAGGCGGCGGCAGCGGGGATGCGGCATAACGGCGGCGGGGGGGGGTGGTATCGGATGAGGCATCGGGGGTATTTGCGGGAGTACAAGTACTCCCGCAAATACTTGGAATCGGTCCCGATACCGATACTAGTATCGGTATCGGGACAACCCTAGTGGAAAACACTTGGTTGAACAGTACCTGTATCCAATCAGATGCATCCATTGTTAGGGTATTCTGACAGGCACAGGTGGCAGAATTGCAAATTCGCCCACCCACGTTGTTTAATGTGAATGGGGCGCGTCAAGTGGAAGGAAGGTCTTCGGACTAGGAAAGGTGATAGCGGGCATCATGTAGTGCCTACTCTTAGGCAAGGATTTTTTGTGTTTTCATTGGCTGGCAGCAGGGCCATCTTAATAGCATTATGGGCCCCTGGGCAAAGTAATGCAGTGGGGTTCTTACCAGACTGCCCCAATTTAAAGTATAAATAGTTAATAAAATTAAACATCTATTTAACCGATTGCCGCCCACCGCACGCAGATATACGTCTGCAGCATGGCACGGGCAGGCAAAGGGACGTACCTGTACGTCCCCTTTAAGAAGTGGTTGCATACCCGCGATCGTCTCACGGAGACATAGAACGGGGAGATGTTAGTGTAAACACAACATCTTCCTGTTCTGCCTAGTGACACTGTCACTGATCGTATTCCCTGTCATCGGGAACATGATCAGTGAAGTGTCACAGCAAGCCATGCCCCCCTACAGTTAGAATCACACCTTAGGGAAAACTTAACCCCTACAGCGCCACCTAGTGGTTAACCCCTTCACTGCCAGTGTCTTTTTCACAGTAACTTGTGCATTTTTATAGCACAGGTCGCTGAAAAAATGACAATGGTCCCAAAAATGTGTCAAAGTGCCATAATGTCGCAGTCACGATAAAAATTGCAGATCGCCGCCATTACTAGTAAAAAAACTAAATATTAATAAAAAGGCTATAAAACTATCCCCTATTTTGTAGACACTATAACTTTTGCACAAACCAATCAATAAATGCTTATTGCGATTTGTTTTACCAAAAATATGTAGAAGAATACGTATCGGCCTAAACTGAGGAAAAAAAAAATTTAGATATTTTTGGGGGATATTTATTATAGCAAAAAGTAAAAAATATAAAAAAAAAATCAAAATTATCGCTGTATTTTTGTTTATAGCGCAAAAAATAAAAACTGCAGAGATGATCAAATACCACCAAAAGAAAGCTCTATTTGTGGGAAAAAAAGGACGTCAATTTTGTTTGGGAGCCACGTCGCATGACAGCGCAACTGTCAGTTAAAGCGACGCAGTGCCGAATCGCAAAAAGTGGCCTGGTCATTTAGCAACAAAATGGTCCGGGGCTTAAAGCGGGAGTTCACCCTAAAAAAATTTTTTAACATTAGATTGATGCTCATTTTGTCAAGGGGAATCAGGTAGTTTTTTTAAAATCGAAGCAGTACTTACCGTTTTAGAGAGCGATCTTCTCTGCCGCTTCCGGGTATGGTCTTCGGGACTGGGCGTTCCTATTTGATTGACAGGCTTCCGACAGTCGCATACATGGCGTCACGAGTAGCCGAAAGAAGCCGAACGTCGGTGCGGCTCTATACGGCGCCTGCGCACCGACGTTTGCCTACTTTCGGAAAATCTTGACGCGATGTATGCGACCGTCGGAAGCCTGTCGGAAGCCTGTCAATAAAATAGGAACGCCCAGTCCCGCAGCCCATACCCGGAAGCGGCGGAGAAGATCGCTCTCTTAAACGGTAAGTACTGCTTTGATTTTAAAAAAACTACCCGATTCCCCTTGACAAAATGAGCATCAATCTAATGTTAAAAATTTACTTTTTGGGTGAACCTCCACTTTAAGTGGTTAATATTACAATTAAATCGATTTTAAACAGTAAGAAAACATGCCATAAATAAAAGACTGATCAACACAAAGGGCACAGTAAGAGTGGAGGGGGCAGAAGAGCACAGTACAGGGGGGCTCAGGAGGGCACAATATTGGGATCAGACGGGCACACTACAGGTCCGGGGACGCTGCTCTGGACACCGCCATTTCGGGACAGCTTAGTACAATGCTTGACTGTCCTAGAAAATCTGGTACAGTTGGCAATTATGATATAATGCTAGATTATCATGGGGCCCCTATGCACCTGAGGCCCCTGGGCAATGCCCAGGGGTGCCCATGTATTAGGACAGCCCTGGCTGGCCCTAATGTGGTAGCCCAATCAAACATGATATTTATCTTACAGATGTATGC
Organism: Rana temporaria; assembly: GCF_905171775.1. NCBI lineage: Eukaryota > Metazoa > Chordata > Amphibia > Anura > Ranidae > Rana > Rana temporaria. The sequence continues at coordinate 380,365,233 of NC_053492.1, read as the reverse complement.
CTGTATCAACCAAAGGTTCTCATGATGACATCCCCTAGAGAGAGCTTTCAGTCGTCGTCCCCCCACCACTCCCATGCCATGGGGTCCTATTCCTCTTACTGCATTCTCCATAATGCAAAAATAACTGAAAATCAATTACATTACAGGAACACCTGCATCACAATCCATAAGCAGCTTTGTGGTAAGCGATTTTAATAGCAGCTTTTCAATACAAAATCATTAGAAAATAACTTGAAGGAAGCTGCTGATTGCTCTTGGACAGCTAAGGTCAATGCTCATCAAATTCCAAGTGTATTTTGAGAAAGGAGAAAGGTGACCTGGAGGTAATGTGAGCCATACAATGCACAATGGCGGGATTGTGAACGTGCGGCTTAGTGCGAGATCACACAGGAAAGAAGAGCGCAGCGGACTGACAGATCCCAGAAGCTGTCTCCACACTTGCCCCCCTCACACATTATTAATAACGCAACCGGTTTTGTTTTGGAAACTTTCTTCCCGTTAACACTTTATATGCCGGGAAAAACCTAGCAGAAAAAAAAGGTATCTGCAGCACAGCAAAGTTATAGAGTTGTAAAGGAAAAAAAATGTTTTGCCTAAAATTTATGTCTGCAAGGTAGACAGACAGAATAGTGTAATGATTCTGTTAAAAAACGAGTAAATACCTATTAAATTCCTTCATCTATATCACCTCCGGCATTCTAGTTTCTGTTCTCTCATTCACTTCCTGGTTTGCATCGTTCGTTCATGTAAGAACTACATTTCCCAGTATGCATTGCGGCACGCTCAGTAATTCACACCTCCTTGAAGTCTCTAACACGTAGAGAGCGTCCTGCCACACAGATGTAGTTCCCAGGAGGGGGTGAGCACGTTACTGACCACCGCAGTAAAGCCTCCCATCACAGTGGTCAGTAAAATCAGACAAGCAGGAAGTGAACAGAACAGAGAAGAAATAGAGCAACTTCTGAGCAAAAACGAACAATGAGGAAGTGAAAAGAGGAATGTCTGCAGGTAAAGGATGCTTATTATGAAAAAAAAAAATGTTTTCCTTTACAACCCCTTTAAGGAACTTTGCTAAAAAGATATTGTTTAAAAATGTTTAAAGGGGTTGTAAAGGTTTGTTTTTTATTTTCAAAATAGGTTCCTTTAAGCTAGTGCATTGTTGGTTCACTTAACTTTTCCTTCCATTTCCCTTCTAAATGTTTTTTTTCTTTGTCTGAATTTCTCACTTCCTGTTCCAGCCAGATGATGGTGGAAAACTTACTGAGGAGAAACAGGAAGTGATAAATTCAGACAAAGAAAAAAAACATTTAGAAGTGAAATCGAAGGAAAAGGTAAGTGAACCAACAATGCACTAGCTTAAAGAAACCTATTTAGAAAATAAAAAACAAATCTTTACAACCCCTTTAAAGCGGGGGTTCACCCTTAGAGGGCACTTTTTCCCCTTAGCTTCCTGCTCGTTTTCTCTAGGGGAATCGGCTATTTGTATTAAAATATGTGCAGTACTTACCCGTTTTCGAGCTGCATCTTCTTCCGTCGCTTCCGGGTATGGGCTTCGGGAATGGGCGTTCCTTCTTGATTGACAGTCTTCCGAGAGGCTTCCGACGGTCGCATCCATCGCGTCACGATTTTCCGAAAGAAGCCGAACGTCGGTGCGCAGGCGCAGTATAGAGCCGCACCGACGTTCGGCTTCTTTCGGCTACGAGTGACGCGATGGATGCGACCGTCGGAAGCCTCTCGGAAGAATGTCAATCAAGAAGGAACGCCCGCTCCCGAAGACCCATACCCGGAAGCGACGGAAGAAGATGCAGCTCGAAAACGGGTAAGTACGGCTCATATTTTAATACAAATAGCCGATTCCCCTAGACCGAACGAGCAGGAATCTAGGGGAAGAAATTTTTTTTTTTTAGAAATGGGTGAACTCCCGCTTTAACTTGTGATCGGGAAATAAGAGCAGAGAACTAAGGGTGATGTGTTTTTTTTTTTGTGGGGTTTACACTGCATTACCCAAAGAGAACCAAATTAAGAATGAAAAGGTTGCATGTAAAATTATCCCAAAAGGGCCCATTCACACTGATCATTTAGGCTGCATTCACACCTGAGCGTCGGTCGTTTGGTCGCTTTTCGGGCGTTTTGTCGCGCGTATTCATGCTTATTTGCGCGTTTGCATACAGCGTCGTCCAACCTTTTTGTACTTCAACGTTTTTTATTTTAGCCAATAGGAAAAATGATCCTCTTTTCATCACTTGTTGCTATGTTGGTAGAGTTTTTTAATCTTCTGCCTGGGTGAAAAGTTCTATTGATTAAAGCGACGAAACGCCCGTAGCAAGCGCTCGTTGTCGTGCTAGTCGCTTGAATCGAGCGTTTCCATTACTTTCTATGGGAAATGGAAACGCTCAAAAATTACCAAACCGCCCGATACGCGCAACAAAAAAGGGTCCGGAACTTGTTTGAGATTCAGTCATTCGGCGTCAGGCGTATTGGCGTGGAGATGTGAACCATCTCCATAGGGAATAATGTATTTCTTCCCCTCTGGCGTTTTTGAGCGTCGTGCTTCAGGCGACAAAACGCTCAGGTGTGAATGCAGCCTTATGCCTTACCAAAAGTGCAAGAAAAATGCATGACCATTAAATCCTATGTAACTCTTCATAGCAGTGAGTTGCAGGTCAGATACATTTTTGAAAATCCTGCATGTTGGTGAGGTAAAAATGATGCACCAGAAACAAACCTCCCCATTGAATTGAATGAAAAACTAAACAAAAACGTGACAAAACTGCATCGAAAATTTAACAGAAACGCAACAAAAAAAAACATTCTTTTTTTTTTAACCGCGTTTTTGCAATACAGCAGTGTGAAAGCAGCCTATGTATGAGGCATAATAATAGTAAACCTCCACACTTCTCCCAAGGCGGGTTTCTGTTACCACTGCCAGCAAAGTAAGAGTTTAAGTCCTTTAGCACAAGCTGAGAGAACCAAAAAGTTATAAAAGTGCCATTAAACAATAACCAACTTCTGGCCCGACCTGCTTGAAAACTGTTCACAGCTTCGGGAACAAGAAATTTGGCACCAGAAAGCGATTTCCTTCCTGGCTGTGCTGACTACAAAGACTACAAGAGAAGAGAACACCAAACAAACAATTGTACAGGCTAGCGTTTGTATTGCATTTCATTCGTTACTAGGCTGGGCCGCGCTAACTAACCTGGTGGCTCTGAAATATGAGCTCTGTGTATATAGGTGACTGGACAGTTAAAAAAACCTGTTTTTTTTTTATAATTATTAAAGTGGAACTATAGGCAAGATTTTTTTTTTTAAAGCAGTAAGGCCCCTTTCACACTGGGGCGGGAGCCGCGGTGGCGGTATAGCCCCCCTAGCGGCCGATAAAGCAAAGGAAGGGAAGGAGCGGTATACACGCAGTTTCTCTCAACGCTCCAAAGATGCTGCTGACAGGAGATTTTTTTCTCTCCTGCCAGTGCATCGCCTCATCGCCTCAGCCCTCCGGCTTTCACATTGAGGTTGCTGGGCAGGAGTTTTTCAGGCGGTATAGCAGCGCTATTTTTAGCGATGTACCGCCTGAAAAACTCCTCAGTGTTAAAAGGGGTCTAAGACCTGACAGTTTTTTTTTTTGGCCATCTGTCTCCAAATGTAGAGAGTTTCCTTTACTTCCTGTCCCATAGCCAAAACAGGAAGTGAGAGGAAATCCCTGCAAAGGGAATCCCTTGGGTAACCCAGAACTAGTGTCCCCATTGGAAAATTTCCCCTCTATTACTTTTCTAGGGACTTTCAATGATAATGGTAAGCAGGAAGAATAAAAGAGTGAATCTGCTTAATGGAAGCACAGACAGCAATATAAACCTAATTGCTGTTTGATGTTCTAATCCCTCTCCACTATCCAAAACTTTTTTTTAAAAGTTTTGCCTTCAGGTACACTTTAACCGGTTAAGACCCGGACCATTATGCAGGTTAAAGACCTTGCCCCTTTTTGCGATTCAGCACTGTCGCTTTAACTGACAATTGCGCGGACGTGGCGTCCTTTTTTCCCCACAAATAGAGCTTTCTTTTGGTGGTATTTGATCACCTCTGCGGTTTTTATTTTTTACGCTATAAACAAAAATAGAGCGACAATTTAAAAAAAAAAAATCAATATTTTTTACTTTTTGCTATAATAAATATCCCCAAAAAAGATATAAAAAAAAATAATTTTTTTCCTCAGTTTAGGCCGATACGTATTCTACCTATTTTTGGTAAAAAAAATCAAAAAAAAAAAAAAAATCGCAATAAGCGTTTATCGATTGGTTTGGGCAAAAGTTATAGCGTTTCGTTTTATAGCAATTTTTTAATATTTTTTTTTTTTTACTAGTAATGGCGGCGATCAGCGATTTTTTTCGTGACTGCGACATTATTGCGGACACATCGGACATTTTTGACACCATTGAAATTTTCACAGCGAAAAGTTCTATAAAAATGCACTGATTACGGTGAAAATTACAATGGCAGTGAAGGGGTTAACCACTAGGGGGCGCTAAGGGGTTAAGTGTGCCCTAAGGGAGCGATTCTTACTGTAGGGGGGCATGGCTGTAGGTGTGACGTCACTGATCGTTGTTCCCTATATCAGGAAACAGACGATCAGTGACACTGCCACACAGAAGAACGGGGAAGGTGTGTTTACACACACCTCTCCCCGTTCTTCAGCTCCTGTGACCCCATTGCGGCACAACGGCAGCGATCGGGTCCGCGGGTCCCGCGGTCACGGAGCTTCGGACCGCCTCGCGAGCCATCGCCGGGGGCACGCGCGCGCGACCCATGGCTGGGCTCTTAAAGGCGTTGTACCTGTACGTGCCTGTGCCCAGCCGTGCCATTCTGCCGACGTATATCGGCGTTAGGGATGCAGGCCAAGCAGTTTTCCTCATTAGTGCTCTGCAGCTGCCACAGCTGACAGACAATTATGAAACCACTCCTATTAGATGCACTCTACACAGAGGCACAGATAAACACACAGGGATTTCTTCAGAACAACAAAAGGTAGGAATCTGCAACAAATGTTGTTATAATCCCTGCAATATACATAGATTTTTGTTTTCTCAACAAAAGTGGAGTTACGCGTTAAAGCATACCTCCATTTAGATGGCATGGGAAAGGATCAGAAATTGTGTAAAGCATTCACATGGGCAGCCAAGGGCGGATAGTTTTGTGCATTCAGAGGCAGAAGGCGATCTCTGGAAGCCGCAACACTCTGTGCTATGGATGCATACAAACTGGCCGATTGTGTTCAGGGTTGGTCTGAGGCTCTCCGCATGTAACCATTCAGAGAGCAATAAACATCTAAGCTTTTACATCAAGTCAAAGAGATGCTGCTCTCCCGACTACCCATCATAGCATAGGAATCAAGATCGGCTTCAGCCAGATAGGGGCAGATTCACGTACAGCCGCGCAAAATTGTGCGGGCGTAACGTATCTGATTTACGTTACGCCGCCGCAACTTACACGGGCAAGTGCTGTATTCTCAAAGCACTTGCTCCGTAAGTTGCGGTGGCTTAGCGTAAATCGGTCGGCATAAGCCCGCCTAATTCAAATGTGGAAGGGGGGGGGCGTGTTTTATGCTAAACTATTGTGACCCAACGTGATTGACGTTTTTGCGGAACAGCGCATGCGCCGTCCGTGGAATTTCCCAATGTGCATTGCTCCAAAGTACGCCGCAAGGACGTCATTGGTTTCGACGCGAACGTAAATGACATCCAGCCCCATTCACGGACGACTTACGCAAACGACGTAACTTTTTCAAATTTCGACGCGGGAACAACGGCCATACTTAACATTGGCTGCGCCTCATATAGCAGGGGCAACTATACGCCGGGAAAAGCCTAACGTAGACGTTGTAACTTTACTGCGTCGGCCGCGCGTACGTTCGGGAATTCGCGTATCTAGCCAATTTGCATACTCGACGCGGAATTCGACGGAAGCGACACCTAGCTGTCAAAAAAAATATGCAGTTTAGATCTGACGGCGTAAGAGACTTACGCCTGTCGGATCTAATGGATATCTATGCGTAACTGATTCTAAGAATCAGGCGCATAGATACGACGGCTCGGATTAGGACTTACGACGGCGTACATGGCGCTGCGCCGTCGTAAGTCCTCTGAGAATCCGTCAGGGGCCCCCTAGTGGCCCCGTGCCACTAGGGGGCCCCATCAGGGTTGGCAAGCTCAGTAAAACCAGGGATGACAGTATGTAAAAATCTATGTTTTTTTTAGACCTGTCCCTGATATGTCCGAAACCGACATGCTTTTGATGTGAAGATCCCGAGATTTTAGCTGCCCCGCCTCTGCACTACCTCCTGGCATGGTGGCCATCTGTAAGCCCAGGGGCCAGTGTTGCCAACCTACCAGATTAAAATTTACTGGCACGACACCCGAAATTTACTGGCGCAGCCACCTTTTTACTGGCATTTCACAAAAGTTACTAAATTAAGTTTTTAGGTGCAAATTTCAGTATTTAGGCTACAAACAAGTACGCTGGGCGAATAGCAATGGGATTTAAGGTAGATATTAAGGTAAACAAACATATTTTTGTTATTTTCGATATAATAAGGGCAAATTATTTAGTCACATCACCCCCTGCCTCCATCCCCCTCTGCCACCAACACCCTCTGCCTTCACCCCCCTCTGCGGTGCCACAATCTCCCCCTGCCTCCAATCTCCCTCTGCCTCCAATCTCCCCCTACCTCAATCCCCCTCTGCGGTGCCATCAACAACCCCTGTCTCTATCCCCCACCCTCTGCGGTGTCACCATCCCCCTCTGCGGTGCCACCAACACCCCCTGCCTCCAATCACCCCCTGCCACTAACACCCCCTGCCACTAACACCCCCTGCCTCCAATCTCCCCCTGCCACTAACACCCCCTGCCTCCAATCACCCCCTGCCACTAACACCCCCTGCCTCCAATCTCCCCCTGCCACTAACACCCCCTGCCTCCAATCTCCCCCTGCCTCCATTGCCCCCTGCCTCCATAGCCACCATCACCCCCTGCCTCCAATCACCCCCTGACTCCAATCTCCTTGTGCAGTTCCAAGCCGAACCGATCTCAGCTTTTTTTACTGGCACATTCCCGCAACCACGAACATTTACGAATGGGGGGGAAAAGTGCCCGTTTTTACGAACTGTCCGTAAAAATACGGACGGTTGGCAACACTGCCAGGGGCCCCATAATCTTCTATTGGCCGGGGGCCCCATGAGTTGTCCGTCCGCCCGTGCCCTTTCCCACCCTCTCCAAACCCGAACAAAATGTTTGTGTAGATCAGGGGTCTCCAAACTGCGGCCCAAGGGCCAGATGTGGCCCTTTGCTAGCCTTTATCCGGCCCTTGGGGCACAATTCCTTCCACTGACATGAGGCACTATTCCTCCCATTGATACCAACAAAAGGGCACTAAATTATCCACTGATACCAATGATGGGATACTATTCCTCCTACTAACAGGGGGAATACTCCTCCTCCTATTGACCACCAACCCTGAGACCATATATGTTCTCACTGATGCCGGGTCTGTGACATTTTCTTCCCTTGCTGGCCCCAATCCGGCCCTCCTAAAGTCTGAAGGGAAATAAAGTGGCCCTTTGTTTGAAAAGTTTGGAGACCCCTGGCGTAGATGAAGGGATTTTTTATTTATTTTTTGCATGTAGCTCTAAACAGCATTAGATTCCCTATTTATGAATAATTCAATTACTGAATTCCTATTCCTAAATGTTAAACCTGCCAAATGCAGAAATAGAAGCTGCACAGTTCCTGAGTAAATTGTATATGGATAAAGGATGACGGCAACTTCCAAAAAAAAAAGTGACTCATCTTTCTTTGGAAATGAATAATAATAATAAAAAAACAATAGAGCCGCAGCCATGTTTGGTATTTTTACAGCATTCTGGTGAATAATTTACAAGGCTGGCATCTCTTCTTGAAATGCTATTAAAGCATCGGATCCTTGGCAGGAGAAGAAATGCACTGCGGCTAGAAGTGTTTTTAGGGATGAACAGGCTCAGATGAAGTCTTTAGAAAATCTGAAAGGTTAATACTTAAAGTGCAACTTCACTCTCCCTACCAAATCGATTTATTTTTAATGCTCATGCCGATGGCATTAGTAAATATGTATTAGGAAAGAATATCATATTGTTTAAAAAAATCCTAGGAGTCTTCAGGAGAGGAGGAGGGATTTTCTCAGCTAAGCACACATGCATGTCTGAGATAAGGGCAGATGGATTCCAGGAAGTAAATGCTACATGAATCATCTGCCCTTGACCACTTAAAGCGGTGGTTCCCCCTAAAACTAATTTCTAACAATAGATTCGTAAGACCCGTTACACTGCGGGTAGGCTGGCGGGTAGGCTGGCTTTTTTTTTTTTTTTTTCGTACATACCGAGATCTCCCCGTCTCGTTCCTTGTCGGTGGGCGTTCCTAGTTGATTGACGTTCCTCGGACGGGGGGGTACGTGACGTCACGACTTTCCGAAAGAAGCCGAACGTCGCTGCGCATGCGCCGTATAGAGTCGGCTCTATACGGCGCATGCGCAGCGACGTTCGGCTTCTTTCGGAAAGTCGTGACGTCACGTACGCGCCCGTCCGAGGAACGTCAATCAACTAGGAACGCCCACCGACAAGGAACGAGACGGGGAGATCTCGGTATGTACTAAAAAAAAAAAAAGCCAGCCTACCCGCAGTGTAACGGGTCTTACGAATCTATTGTTAGCAATGTGTTTTAGGGGGAACCACCGCTTTAAGGACTGCTTCCTGCACATATACGTCGACAGAATGGCACGCTGGGCACAAGCACGTACCTGTATGTCCTCTTTAAGTGCCCAGCCGTGGTGTCGCGCGCGCGAAGCTCCGTGACCCCGGAGCTGAAGAACGAGTAAACACAGCTTCTCCGTTCTTCACTGTGGCGCTGTCATTGATCGTGTGTTCCCTGATATAGGGAAACATGATCAATGATGTCACATGTCCAGCCCCGCCCCCCTACAGTTAGAATCACATATGAGGTCACACTTAACCCCTAGTGGTTAACTCCCAAACTGCAATTGTCATTTTCACAGTAAACAATGCATTTTTTATAGAATTTTTTTGCTGTGAAAATGACAATTGTCCCAAAAATGTGTCAAAATTGTCTGATGTGTCCGCCATAATGTCGCGATCACGAAAAAAAAATCGCTGATCGCCGCCATTAGTAGTAAAAAAATGTTTTTTAATAAAAATGCAATAAAACTATCCCCTATTTTTTAAACACTATACATTTTGCGCAAACCAATCGATAAACGCTTATTGCAATTTTTTTTCTCCAAAAATAGGTAGAAGAATACGTATCGGCCTAAACTGAGGGAAAATATTTTTTTTTTTAGATCTTTTTTGGGGATATTTATTATAGCAAAAAGTAAAACATTTTTTTTTTTTTCAAAATTGTCGCTCTATTTTTGTTTATAGCGCAAAAAATAAAAACCGCAGAGGTGATCAAATACCACCAAAAGAATGCTCTATTTGTGGGAAAAAAGGACGCCAGTTTTGTTTGGGAGCCACGTTGCACGACCGCGCAATTGTCAGTTAAAGCGACGCAGTGCCGAATCACAAAAAATGGCAAGGTCCTTTACCTGCATAATGGTCCGGGTCTTAAGTGGTTAAAAGAACGTTTAAATAAAAAAAAAACCTTTACAACCCTTTTAAGCAGGCCCAAGCACTGCATCCTGGGAGTAAGGGGAGAAGGTCTCATGTTCTCCCATAACCAAAAGTATGGTGCTATAATGGTAGGCGCAAAAGCGAGATGGCAGGTGCTGCTGAAGACTCCCCTGGGTCCTCTTCCATTGCAAACCCGCTAGGAGTGAAGGCAAGGATGAAGCTTGTAGTGAAAAACCAATGTGTAGCAATAAAGGAAATAAGCATATGTGAAAAAAAAAAAAGGGTAAAAAAGAAATAAGGAAGAAAAATCCCACTAGTCACACAGAATTGCATGAGGGAAATCTCATAGTTTTCAATGGTGTCCATTCTAATCAATGCGACTCATAACGGTGTGATTTTGGAAAAGGTTCCTGCACTACTTTGGTGCAACTTGGCCCCATAGAATATGCAACATTGTATCAAAGTTGCACCATATAATTGCATCTCAGTAGCGTGAAGCGTGCTTAAAACAGTACAATTTTTATAAATGTCCCATTAGACATGGAACACTAGTTATGTGCTCATGGTTTCAAATGGAAAAGTCTACCTTTAATTGCTGCCCTCAGGGAACTGTTGACGTATTTGTCTACAGGCCACTCCCACAGACACAGAATTCAATGCGTCAATAAATTCCCTATTTATTTGTGTAATGCTGTACCATCGGGCTCTTCCTTAGTGGAATTTACAAAGTAATATCACTCTCACAATAACACAATTACACAAGCTCTATAAGACTAGATTTAGACAAAAGCCAATTAACCTACCTTTATTTTTGGACAATGGGAAGAAATTAGAGCATCCGGGAAAACCCACCAGATACACACACTGTGCAGATAGAATTGTTGTTGGAACCACATCCAGGACCTTGCAAAGCTACGGCAATAAATAGTAAGGGCTAGATTCAGGTAGCCGGGCTCATTGTTACGGCGGCGTAGCGTATCGTATTTATGCTATGCCGCTGTAAATCAGAGACGCAAGTGCTGTATTCACAAAGCACTTGCCTCCTAAGTTACGGCGGCGTAGCGTAAATGGGGCCGGCGTAAGCACGCCTAATTCAAATGAGTATGAGGGGGGCGTGTTTTATGTAAATGACGTTTTTTTACGAACGGCGCATGCGCCGTCCATGTACATATCCCAGTGTGCATTGCTCCAAAGTACGCCGCAAGGACGTATTGGTTGCGACGCAAACGTAAATTACGTCTAGCCCTATTCGCGAACGACTTACGCAAACAACGTAAAAAATGCAAAATTTGACGCGGGAACGATGTCCATACTTAACATTGGCTACGCCTCATAGAAGCAGGAGCAACGTTACGCCGGAAAAGCCTTACGCAAACAACGTAAAAAAATTCCGCCGGGCACACGTACGTTTGTGAATCGGCGTATCTAGGTCATTTGCATATTCTACTGACGGAAGCGCCACCTATCAGGCCAGCGTAAATATGCACCCTAAGATACGACGTGTAAGAGACTTACGCCAGTCGGATCTTAGGCTAAATTCGGTGTATCTTGCTTTCTGAATACAGAAACAAGATACGCCGGCGCAGCTTTGAATTTACGCGGCGTATCTATAGATACGCCGGCGTAAATCAATGCTGAATCTACCCCTAAATAGTAAAGCTGAACAGACATGGATCAAAATTCGGCCAGTTCATCAGGGAATGCACAAACTTCGATCCATGTATGGGCACTGTGGCTATACAGAAGTCAATCAACTTCTATCCAACAGTCCTGTCAGATTTTTGATTTTTTTCTTGATCAGCACTGGAGGCTAAAGCCAGCAATACTGATCTGTAATCTAACGAGTGGAAGTCTCCCCACTGTCAGAATACAATGTCACAGTTAGTGGTGGCAGGTGGAATATTTTTTTAGGGGGCGTCAAACAATACACCCAGAGCCACCCTGGTCAGTCGGTCTGCACCCCAAGCCCACCCTTTTTGAAGCCTATTAGAGCCTCTGGGTCTAATCATGTGCTTAAAAAAAACACACACCCTATTGGAATCCATGCGTCCGGCACCCCAAATGTAGATTAGGGGGACAGACGCATGGATTAGGGGCCGCCACTGGCCATGTGGAGTGGATTCCCTCATCTACATCAAATGTGTGGATGAGGGAATGGGGTTATTTTTTTTGTTCAACCTGCTGGTTAAAGAAAAAAAAAAAAGACTCATCTATGGGCTGCCTAAGGCCAGGCATACACGGAGCGAAATTCTTTCCTGCAACCCGTTGTTTCAGGAAATACATTGGGCCAGATCCACAAAGAGATTACGCCGGCGTATCTATTGATACGCCGCGTAATTTCAAAGTTCCCGCGTCGTATCTTTGTTTTGTATCCACAAAACAAGATACGACGGAATGAGGGATCGATCCGACAGGCGTACGTCTTAGTACGCCGTCGGATCGTGGGTGTATATTTACGCTGGCCGCTCGGTGGAGTTTCCGTCGAATTACGCGTCCAGTATGCAAATTAGCTTGATACGGCGATCCATGAACATACGTCCGGAGCGGCGCATTTTTTTACGTCGTTTGCGTTCGGCTTTTTCCGGCGTATAGTTAAAGCTGCTATATGGTGGCGTACTCAATGTTAAGTATGGCCGTCGTTCCCGCGTCGAAATTTGATTTTTTTAAGTCGTTTGCGTAAGTCGTTCGCGAATAGGGATTTGCGTAGAATGACGTCACCGTCGTAAGCATTGGCTTGTTCCGGTTTAATTTCGAGCATGCGCACTGGGATACCCCCACGGACGGCGCATGCGCCGCTCAAAAAAAACGTTGTTTACGTCGGGTCACGACTTATTTACATAAAACACGCCCCCATCACATCGATTTGAATTGCGTGCCCTTACGCCGCCAAAGATACACTACGCCGCCGTAACTTACGGCGCGCATTCTTTGAGGATTCGAAAAAAACAGTAAGTTATGGCGGCGTAGTGTATCTTGGATACGCTACGCCCGGCGGAAATATGCGCCAATGTACGTGGATCTGCCCCATTTGCTTGATTCCCCCATCAACATAGACAATGTTAATGTGAGAATCCCTCCTGCCGGGCCAGTGTCTTTTTGGTGGCAGAAGACTGATTATCGCTAACGACTATAGCAGATATAAGCATTAATCGCAAGAGAGGCTGGTTGTACCCAGGTTGACCAACTTGGTACTGTACATCCAAAATGCTCATTAACGGTTCATGTATGGCCGGCCTAAGCCTGCCACCCTCTGGGATCAAAAAGACGTAAACAAGTCCAACTAGAAATAATAGACACCTAAAGAACCTGTACAATTAAAAATAATAATAATAACCCTTTCAAAGTTGATAACTTTTTTTTAATCTGACAATGTCTTAATTGCCAAAAAAGGCAGCTTAAAAACAATCAGTTTGTAAGTTGTGCCAAAAAGGCAGGCAGACGACAAAAGACTAGTCACCAGTATTTCCTACGGCCTCCATGCAGTAGATTGTTACCTATTCCTAACTTATCGTGCCCTGTTCTGCGTGGAGGTGACCATCTTAGGCTGGATTCACACCTAGGCATTTTTAGTGCCTCTTGCATTTTGCAGATTTGCACTACAGAACCTGTTCCATAGGAGACAATGCTAAATGGACTGTAGTGCAAATCTGCAAAATGCAAGAGGCACTAAAAATGCATAGGCGTGAGGCCTCGTACACACGACCGAGAAACTCGACAGAATCCATCAAGAAACTTGGTGGCAGAGCTTTTTTGCCGAGGAAAACGGTCATGTGTACGTTTTTCATCAAGGAAACCGTCGAGGAACTTGACGAGGAAAAAAGAGAACAAGTTCTCTTTTTCCTCAATGGGAGTCTCAATTTCCTCGTCGTGTTCCTCGTCAGGCTGGTTTTCGGCGAGAAACGCGAGCGTGTGTATGCTAAGAAACTCACGCATGCTCAGAATAAAGTATGAGATGGGAGCGCACCGTAGGTAAAAGTAGCGTTTGTAATGGAGATAACACATTTTTCACGCTGTAACAGTCTTAAAAGTGCAAATTGTCCCTTCCTAAACTTTTACTTAAAGCGGTTCTCCACCCTAAAGTGGAACTCCCGCTGATCGGCACCCTCCCCCCTCCGGTGTCACATTTGACACCTTTCAGGGGGGAGGGGGGTGCAGATACCTGTCTAAAGACAGGTATTTGCACCCACTTCCGGCCCGGCATTCACGGGCAAAAGACGGGCATTCCGTCACATCCCGTCGCCCCCCCGTTGTGTGCTGGGAACACTCGGCTCCCAGCACACAGCGGGAGCCAATCGGCGGGCGCGGCGCGACTCGCGCATGCGCCGTAGGGAACCGGGCAGAGAAGCCGCAGCGCTTCACTTCCTGGTTCCCTCAGCGTGGATGGCGGGGGGAGCAGCAGAGAGACGAGCGATCGCTCATGCTCTGCTGCGATCCGCTTTAACACGCAGTAACATGAGATTAGCAAAAGCAGCCCCAAGAGTTGTGCCATTGGAATCGAACTTCCCCTGCCGTTGTATGTGTTGTACGTCACCGCGTTTGAGAACGAGGAGATTTTGTCTTGACCATGTGTACGCAAAGAAAGCTTGTCGAGTTCCTCGACAGGCCCAACAAGGAACTCGTCGAGGAAAACGATGTGTCTTTTACGACAAGTTCCTCGGTCATGTGTACGAGACCTGAATCGAGCTTTAGTAGAGGTAGGGCTTTCCTTCCTCACGTCAAAGCCTCCAGAAAGGAGATCAGTGAGCAGCACAGAAGTGACAATACCAAATCTCCTGAGACTAGCAGTATGAGGCAAAAATGCTTTAGATCTCACTGCAGATGGGACACACATGACCCCTAGATACAATCACACAACAGTGGATTTTTTTTGTTTGTTTTTTTAGGAGGAATTTCAGACAAAAAATTCACAATTTTAGGGTACTGCTTAGGCACATGCAACTAATAAAAGGGCCAGTTCACACCAGATGCAGTTCAGTTTTTTCTGCACCAATACAGTCCGTTCTGATCAGTTTTGGGAACTGACTGCACTGGTGTGAACTAGAGCCATTGGAGTACATGGAAAACACTGTGCTTGCATTTTTAGTGCAGAAAAAAAGCACGGAACTGCGTCTGGTGTGAACTAAATGTTCCCAATAACTCTTTTTGAGTTCAGGTCCACGTTAGGGTCCAGTAACCTCTAGTTTTCCACATAATAAGTATTCATGAATCATTATAGTTTCTGTTTAAACTTATGCCTGGTACACATGATGAGATTATTGGACAGATGATTGTCCGTTTTTTTTTTTTTGCATGCTAGGCATGACTGTGCCTAGTCTCATATCGAAACGACAGAATAAAAGTTTGGAAGTGATGTAATGCAGACTTGTGTATTTGTATTGTATTTTCTAATGACAACTGTACTAATTTAAACGATCTGGTATCACACGAGAAAATGGTCATGTTTGTCCCATCGGATAATATTGCATGAATTGTCGTGATCGGCTCTGGAAAGCTGTGTACTAACAATCAGATTATGGTACGATCGACTCGTATATTTTCATACAATTTTCTGATCGCGTGTACAGGCCACTAGACTAAACTAGTCTAGAGTAGAATATAGGATGTAAAACCAGCTACAGGATGGGAATTCCACTTGAAATTCATTTGCATGCAGTAAAATGTGTTTTGCACACATTTATGGCCAGGGTTCAAATGCAGTCTGCAGAAGGCCCATTCCAGACAACCAAAGACATTTCACCTAATAATAGGAACTGCCTTTTCAGGAATTCTGTCAGTTCTGCTTATCCAGCTGATAACACGGTCAACAAACCTTGCTGTGTACATAGCCTGCTAACCTGAATTTCACCTTTTTTACTTTCCTCACTCCGTCATGTCCTGCCAAATCAGATTTTTCAAGTGAACCTGACCTGACCCAACATTTCTAAAGTGACAACAATACCCCGCTCCTGAACTTCCAATTACCTTTTTGGGCCAGATCCACAAAGAAGTTACGCTGGTGTATCTATTGATACGCCGCGTAACTTCTAGTTTGCTCCGGCGTATCTTTGTTTTGTATCCACAAAACAAGATACGCCTGAAGCTGGGCTAGATCCGACAGGCGTACGTCTTAGTACGCCGTCGGATCTAAGGTGCATATTTACGCTGACCGCTAGGTGGCGTTTCCGTCGATTTCCGCGTCGAGTATGCAAATTAGCTAGATACGGCAATCCACGAACGTACGTCCGGCCGGCGCATTTTTTTACGTCGTTTCTGTAAGGCTTTTTTTAGCGTATAGTTACCCCTGCTATATGAGGCTTATCCTATGTTAAGTATGGACGTCGTTCTTGCGTCAAATTTAGTCGTAAGCTTTGGCTTGTTGCGGGTTAATTTCGAGCATGCGCACTGGGATACCCCCACGGACGGCGCATGCGCCGTTCAGAAAAAAACGTCATTTACGTTGGGTCAAGACGTATTACCATAAAACACTCCCCCATCTCATCCATTTGAATTGCGCGCCCTTACGCCGACACAGTTACACTACGCCGCCATAACTTACGGCGCAAATTCTTTGAGAATACGGGAAATACGCTGTAAGTTACGGCGGCGTAGTGTATCTGAGATACACTACGCCGGCCGTAAAGAAGCGCTTCGTGGATCTGGCCCTTTGTTTTTAATTCATTGATAGAAGTTAAAGCGAATCACCACCCTCTAATACAAAAGTTCCCTCCTCTCCACCCTTCCGCTAGACAAATCGCATTTTTTTTTTCTTTGTTTATTTAATGTAAATCACTCAGGCCCACCCCAATGCGCATCCTGAGACGTGCACATCACATATCCCAGGAGGCATTGTCCTTCACTCACAATGGAGGAGGGGTGGCTGGCCTACTGGCACGTCATCAGGAGGCCCACCGGGTGAATCTGAAAGAGCCAGTGTTCTGACGAGAATGGTCCCCCGTTGAATAATGCCCGCCCTGTACTGCACAGGTGCAGCGCTTGCGCAGTACGGAGCACAACGGAGCCGCCGAAAGTCTCCGAACATGAACAGCTGTTGATCAGCTGTACACAGCGCCTGCGCAATGCAGACGACATTGTGCCACACGTTGCAGCACACTCCCGGTGCTCGTGCAACTCTGCAATAGGCGGGTGTATTATTCATTGAACTCTGCAAGGGGCGGATGCATACAGAAGAGGCCGTATTGTATCATGATGGGCAGAGCTCATACGATGGGGGTGGATTGCTCAAAGGGATGCATTATTGAGAAGCCTGTGTCATTTATTGAGAAATCCACCCCCAATTTATCAGCTCAGCCCATCATTATTAAATACGGCCTCTTCTGTAGGCATCCGGCCCTCACACGCTTTAATCAACATTATATGCGCTCCTTGCAGAGTTGCACGAGCATCGGGAGCAAATAATACAAAGTCATCTGCTGTGCGCTGTTCATGTTCGGAGCCTTTTGGCGGCTCCATAGTGCTTCGTACTGGGCCTGCGCAGTACAGTGCAGGCATTATTCGATGGAGGACCTTTCCCGTCACAACACCTGAAGCCTCCCAATGACATCACATAGAACATGACGGCATGGGGCCGAGGAGTGGCAGAAGACAAGAGGATCATGGACAACGCTGGATTCTGACCAGAGCACCTTCTTCCTCATGTTTGCTGTGTCCCCCACATGGCTTCTTGTAAACTGCAAATGGGACTTCTTATAGCTTTCTTTCAACAATGGCTTTCTTCTTGCCACTCTTCCATTTCTTGGCGCCATGACGCCTGGGGTTTGTTGAGCCCTTTAGTAGGTGATGTATCTCACCACTGCTCACCCAAAAGTGAACTAAGAGCTCTTTAAAATAAAAAGCACATTTCGTGTTATGTCAGCTTGTAGAGCATACCTGATATATGGCTTCATCGCAGGCGTGCTGGAGACCTAAATTCAGCATGGTGTTCTGCAAGGTGCGCCCCATGTAGAATTCCAGAGAGAGGTAATAAATACGCTGCAGGAGAAAAAAAAAAGACAAAAGACAGTCAGAAAAAAAAACCATCTACGGGGAACGTGTCAGTTAAAATTGAAATTTGTGCGTCACTTTTTCATCCAGCGAATCAGTAAACCCATTACATACAGAAAACATCCATGTCAGAGTCTTTTACGGTTGGGTTAGGAGTAGGGAACTGTTAACATTTCAGTTAGTTTTATGTCTTTTGTTGTGTACCGTCGGGAGATTTCCCTTTCACTTCCTGTGCTGGAAATACAACAGGAAATTTCTACAAAACAGAGAGGAGTTAACCACTTGCCGCCCGCCAATGACAGATTGACGTTGGCAAAATGGTTTCAATATCCTGAGTGGACGTCACGTGACGTCCTCAGGATATTGAGCCGCTGTGCGCCCCCGGGGGCGCGCATCGCGGCGATCGTTGTTGCAGGGTGTCAGTCTGACACCCCGCAACACCGATCTAGATAAAGAGTCTCTCACGGAGACTCTTTACCACGTGATCAGCCGTGTCCAATCATGGCTGATCACGATGTAAACAGGAAAAGCCGGTAATCGGCTTCTCCTCACTCACGTCTGTCAGACGCGAGTAGAGGAGAGCCGATCGGCTGCTCCTCTGACAGGGGGGGTTTGAGCTGATCGATTATCAGCACAGCCCCCTCGAGGATGCCCACTGGACCACCAGGAATGCCACTAGACCACCAGGGATGCAAAACCAAAACACAGGTATGCCACCCTAGACCACCAGGGATGACAATGACACAAATAATGGATGCCACTCAGTGCCCGCAATGGATGCCAGTCAGTGCCCACAATGGGCATCACTGATTGGCATCCATTAGTACAACACATACAATAGTGCCACCTATCAGTGCCCATCTATGCCCATACGTGCCACCTATCAGTGCCCATCCATGCCGCCTATGCGTGCCCATCCGTGCCGCCTATGCATGCCCATCCGTGCCGCCTATGCATGCCCATCCGTGCCGCCTATCCGTGCCCATCCGTGCCGCCTATCCGTGCCGCCTATCCATGCCGCCTATCAGTGCCCATCCGTGCCGATCATCAGTGCCGCATATTAGTGCCCATCATCAGTGCCCATCAATGCCACCACATCAGTGCCACCTCATCGGTGCCCATCAGTGCCGCCTTATCAGTGCCCGTCAGTGCAGTACCATCAGTGAAGGAGAAAACGTACTTATTTACAATGTTTTATAACAGAAACAAAAAAAAAATTCTACATTTTTGGTCATTTTTTTATTCTTTTTGCAGAAAATAAAAATCCCAGAGGTGATCAAATACCACCAAAAGAAAGCTCTATTTGTGGGAACAAAATGATAACAATTTAGTTTGGGTACAGTGTAGCATGACCACGCAATTGTCATTCAAAGAGCAACAGCACTGGAAGCTAAAAATTGGTCTGGGCGGGAAGGTGTATAAGTGCCCGGTATGGAAGTGGTTAAAATCACGACTTAAATCATAATTTTAATCACTAGTAAAAAAGCTTGATTTAAATCAAAAATTTTAAAGAGCAACTGTCATCTCTGTCCCGCAGTGGCTCCTCCTCTGACCCACTGTTGACTCGCTGACAGTCCCATTCACTTTAATGGGACAGCTGGTGATGCGGCAGTGACACAACAAGGCGAGGGACATGGCGGCAGCAAGCAAGTGAATGCCCGCCAACAGGCACTGCCATGATGGATCTGACTTGACAGGTGCTTTTAAATGTAAGGACACATTCTTGCTGGTAGTTAGAATCTTTAATATTTGCAAACAAAATGAAGACTTCCAATTTAGAATAATAAGCTGGCAGGTTAGTAAAACAGCGATATCAGAACAGATTCAATCATACAATTTGCAGTGTACATACAATTGCAAAACAATGGGATAAAAGAATATTCCTAGACTTTGTTTTATCTCATGTAAGAAAAGAAATGGCTGCACATCCAGGAATTCTGATTGCCTTTTATTGTTCACAGTGATAACACCAAAGACACCAACATGAGGTCAAGTAGACGCATTTCACACAAACATCTTGTGCTTAATCATAATGACCTTGTGTTGGTGTCTTTGGTGTTATCACTTTGAACAATAAAAGGCAATTGGAATTCCTGGATGTGCACCCATTTCTTTTCTTACATGAGATAAAACAAAGTATAGGAATATTTCCTTTATCCCATTGTTTTGCAAATGTATGTACACAACAAACTGTATGATTGTGTTGGGCCGGGGCTGGCACTCGAGATATTCCACCTCAGGTTATCATCTTACACCTGGAACAGTGTCTCTTTTTCTTTGAATATTGTTTTATCTCATGGTTACTGTGAAATTGTGCAAATGCTTCAATGCAGTGCATATTATCTCAGCTTGCAGAGCTTGGATTCATTAAAGTGGAGTTCCACCCAAAAGTGGAACTTCCGCTTAAGCCACTCCTTGCCCCCTTACATGCCACATTTGGCATGTCATTTCTTTTGGGGGGGAGTGGGGGCTTCAGGAGGAGTGGGACTTCCTGTCCCACTTCCTCCTTCCGCCGAGGGGCTGCT
Organism: Rana temporaria; assembly: GCF_905171775.1. Taxonomy (NCBI): domain Eukaryota; kingdom Metazoa; phylum Chordata; class Amphibia; order Anura; family Ranidae; genus Rana; species Rana temporaria. The sequence continues at coordinate 380,345,084 of NC_053492.1, read as the reverse complement.
AAGGCGAATACTCTAATCGCCTTTTGGCAGCCCCTCCCTGTAGGCGATCGCCTGGGACACGTGACAGGTCCCAGGCGATCGCCTGTCCAATCAAAAGGCGCAGCGCCGCTCACGCATTGCGCAGTGGGTGCCCGGCCGTGAAGCCGAAAGCTGTCACGGCCGGGTGCCCACAGTTGCAGTGGAGGCGCCGGCGGTGAAGGAGGGGACCGAAACGAAGCTCCCAGCGGCACGTCGCTGGACCGGGGAACAGGTGAGTGTATGTTTATTAAAAGCCAGCAGCTACACTTTTTGTAGCTGCTGACTTTTAAGGCTTCATTTCCATGGATGTTTTTGGACGTTTTTACAGCCACTTTTCTGAGCTTTTTTTGCAGCATAAAAACGTCTCTCCATGTTAGTCTATGGCCTCATGCCCACCATGACGTTTTTGAGCTGTAGATGGCTGAGCCGTTTTTAAGCTGAAAAAAAAAAAAAAACAGGACCAGTGCGTTCTGAAGCTCCAGCCTTAGAGCTGTAAAAACGCCAGACGTTAAAAAACTGTCAAAAACTGTCAAAAACGCTAAAAACATGCAAAAACGCAAAAAACGCTACCGCAGCGTTTTTGAGCTCCAGCTAAAAAAAATAATAATAAAAAAAAATAAACATGAGCTGTAAAAAAGGCTAAAAAAGGTGGCTGTAAAAACGTCCATGGAAATGAAGCCTAATAAACATAAAAAAAAGCCTGGAACACCCCTTTAAGTTTACCAAAAATGTAAATATTGCAGAATATACAGCCTCATGCTAAATAACTAAGCTCCATTTCATGCTGAATAAACTAAATTATTAATATATCTTGAATAGAAAACTATTTTTTGATAGATTTTTTTTTCCCGAAAGCATTTTATTAAAATAAATTTATTAATTTACAAAAATCAGATTTAAATAAAAAAAAAAAAATAATAATAAAAAATCGATTATAATAATTTATATATATATATATATATATATATATATATATATATATATATATATATAAATAAATAAATAAAATAGATTTTTATCCACCCTGTTACAAAGTGAGTGAAAATCCAGGGTCGTTACTAGTCATTACCAAAATGTGCGCTTTCATTGGAATATTTCCTCGGGTGACAACAGAAACCTTTTTGAGTTTCCATCAATTTCTGTCTCCTGACAATCTTCATCAGCACTAACAGAAACAGGGAATCTCCCCGGCGGGCACACAGACAGCAATACAAAACTGAAATGGCGCCTAATTCGATCTACTCTATGGAAAAAAAAACTGGCTATACATAAACTGTACAGGAACAGCGCCTTCAGTTAACAGGATTATGTAACTAGGCAGTGCGGAGAACACGAATGTGCAAAGTGCAAAAGCTGCCAATTCATGGTAATTATAAATGGAGAGCAGTCCAAACAAAAAGGACGGCTAGCTGGTTACAATGCGTTACTTCAGTACTGCTGTGACATCGCTCTTTATATATGCCTGGATATGATCATTTAATAAAAGACGTGTGTTTATGGAAGTCTAATGATTCTCTGAAAAGGTCCTGTGGGATTTGGGGTTTTAAATAAATAAAAAATTCCCTCCGTTAAAGTGACATCGTCATGAAAGAATATGCAAACCCAACATTTTATATTCCTTATCTGTGACTGCTACACCATGTACTTGTATGAGAAAGTATCCTGTTCTCTTTGTATCGCTTTTTTTGTGTCAACTCCCTGGTGTGCCTGCCAGTCCCTCTGCTTTCCGGCTAAAAACTGACCACACTAGGCTGGAGAACATACTGTGGTCAGTTCTCTAGCTGTGCTGGGAACTCAGCCAGCTCTCCTCCAACGATCAGACTTGCCCTGATATGCCCCCTGCACAGCCTTTCACTGGGAAGCTCGTTCTGCTGCTGTGTCTTCTTCCCCAACTCTTATGCAGATGAGAACAGAGGGAACGTGATCACTTATAAAGGGGGGAGGGGGGGTGTTTAGATTTTTTTTTTATATCTATACACAAATATTTTACCTTTCATTTTCTATTTGATTAACTCACAATCTAATAATTCATGGTCAAGGTCAACTAGAGCCCAGGGCGAAAATGCCAAACTCCCCCTCCCCCCCCCCCCCCCAAGTAAAATTGAGCACTAATCTACATGCGCACCCCCTAAGCATAAATTCCTCCAATAAAATCTGACCCCCTGCTGAAATAACCCCTCCCAGCTAAAATCATCTACCCTTCAAATTTACCCTCTGAGTACACATCCCCCTTCTGGCACAAATCCACCTCCAAATTTTTCCTCCTAGTCCAATTCTCCTACCCCCTTCACCATATCACCTCATCTAGCACAAACCCCCTAAATCCACCATCCTATCACAAACCCTCTTCCTCACACAAACCCCCCAAATCTCCCCATCTATCACAAATCCTCTTCCCCCATCCTCACACAAACCCCCCAAATCTCCCCATCTATCACAAATCCTCTTCCCCCATCCTCACACAAACCCCCCAAATCTCCCCATCTATCACAAATCCTCTTCCCCCATCCTCACACAAACCCCCCAAATCTCCCCATCTATCACAAATCCTCTTCCCCCATCCTCACACAAACCCCCCAAATCTCCCCATCTATCACAAATCCTCTTCCCCCCCCATCCTCACACAAATCCCCCTCCTATCACAAATCCTCTTCCTACACCCTCACACAAACCCCCCAAATCTCCCCTCCTATCACAAATCCTCTTCCCCCCACCCTTCTCCCTCCACTGAGTCTGGCTGCATCCATTTAACTGTGGGCAGCTGCCCGTTCACTTCCTACATTTACACAGACAAGCACCTCCAGCTCTGCAGCTCTCATTGGCCCTCCTATGACTCACCCCCCCCCCTCCCTTCCTGGAAAAATCTCCCTAGAGTTAAAGAGAGGGAGCTGTGCATGCCGTCATAAGCCTAGGGTAATGACCAGACAAGAAACAAAAAGTGGACCGTATAGGCCCCTTTTACTCGGACGGATAGAATGGTGCTTTTAGCTGCGGATTCTCAAGTTATCTACCACAGCTAAAAGCACACAATGCTTTCCTATGGCCCCATTCACACACTGCGTTTAGCTGCAGTTTTGTTACATGCGGAATTGACTGCGTCCAGGAACGATTCGGGGGTCTTTTTTCGACTTCTCTGCTCTCCGGTTCTTTCTGCCTTCTGCCGGGCACCTCCGCCATCTTCTTCCAGCTCTTTTACTAGCGGTGGCCCGGTCTTCTCTTCTTCCGACTTCGGGGGTCTTCTTGCGACTTCTCCCGCTCTCCGATTCATTCTGCCTTCTGCCGGGCACCTTATTAAAGGAGGCTCCCGGTTTTCCGAGAAGCCCCCCCCCCGCAGACCAAGACAACCAACAGCCAGGGTTGTCGGAAAGAGGCCCTTGTCCTCATCAACAAGCTTTACTTTATTGTTTGCCTTCTAAAAAAAAAAAAAACATGTAACAGTTACCTGCTCTGTGCAGTAGTTTTGCACAGAGCAGCCCGGATCCTCCTGTTCTCGGGGGCCCCAGCCGGCTCTTCTGGCCCCTCCCTAGCTTGCTGTGGGGGCTCCCTTGAGCCTTTATAACCAATTTAGCCTTTATAATGAATTGCCTCAGTTTGAGACAAATGTATTTTATAGCAACCCCATCTGGGTCATTTGTGGGTTTTCTGTGATATACAAAAAAAAAAATTCTTACATAAAATAAATTTCCTAAAAAAAAAAAAAAAAAAAAAATTCAGGACTTACAAACCATGAAGCTAGGGGGGAATTTCTATTAACATGGTACATCAACATTTCATTTTTAATCCTGCTCTTCATTGTGGAATTCTCTAAGTCGTGTCTATTTTTAGGTGATATTTATGTAAGATCTGTTTTACTATAGCACCAACAGAGCTAAACCCTGCTTTCTGTCATCTCAGTGACCTGAATTTCTGTTTTATAGCAGATATTGACCCTGAAATCACGTTGCTTTCTTTTCTTGCTCTTTATAATGGACGGTTTGCTATAAGTGGGCCTTAAAGCGGACCTCCCCCTTTCACTAAAATCATCTTCTATTCATTAGTTAAACATTTATGTTTTTCCTTACAGTATTGATTTTTTACTTACTAGTAAGTAAGGCTTCACTTCCTGTTTCCCTTAGTAAGGATGCTGGTGCCTCCACCTTGAGCCGACCTTGGGTCGGCTTTGGGTGCCGACATTGCAGGCTCCCTGGACAGGCATTTGTAACTTTGTATTTGTAACTGCTGCCTTTAAAAAAATGTTTAACTAGGCGGAACTCCACCTGCTCCGAGACATACAATAAATAGCAGCTAGACCAGGCCTCAACAAAATCGCAATTGCGACAAGAAATTGTGACCTGGCGCCTGGGGAAGCTTAGGGCTGCAGAAGGCCACAAAGCCGCGGCCTCAATTATCTGCCAGGGCGGGGCGCGATCACGGCGGGCCCGCGCCCGCCGGTAATTGAGGCCGCGGCTTTGCGGCCTTCATAGAAGGAAGCTGAGGCCGGCGCGGGCATTGAGGCCGCAGCTTTGCGGCCTTCACAGAAGGAAGATGAGGACTGCAGAAGGCCGCAAAGCCGTGGCCTCAATTACCGGTTGACACGGGCCGCGCCCGCCGGTAATTGAGGCCGCGGCTTTGCGGCCTTCACAGAAGGAAGCTGAGGCCAGCAGAAGGCCGCAAAGCCGCGGCCTCAATTTACCGGCTGGCACGGGCTGAGGCCTGCATAAGGAATCTAGAAGTGGCCATCTTGTGGTGGCCGTTGGCATTACAGGTTACATTACATTACATTACAAGTAGCAAAAAAACAGCAGTTCTAATGTGTTTTTTCACTGCCATCTCCTTCCCTCTAATTAGAACCCCCAAACATTATATATATTTTTTATTCTAACACCCTAGAGAATAAAATGGCGGTCGTTGCAATACTTTCTGTCACACTGTATTTGCGCAGCGGTCTTAAAAGCGCACTTTTTTGGGGAAAAAATACACTTTTTTTAATTAAAAAAAATAAGACAGTAAAGTTAGCCCAATTTTTTTTTATATTGTGAAAGATAATGTTACGCTGAGTAAATTGATACCCAACATGTCACGCTTCAAAATTGCCTCCACTCGTGGAATGGCGACAAACTTTTACCCTTTAAAATCTCCATAGGCGATGTTGAAAAAAATCTACAGGTTGCATGTTTTGAGTTACAGAGGAGGTCTAGGGCTAGAATTATTGCTCTCGCTCTAGCAATTGTGGCGATACCTCACATGTGTGGTTTGAATACCGTTTACATATGCGGGTGCTACTCACGTATGCGTTCGCTTCTGCACGCGAGCTTGTCGGGACGGGGTGCTGGCTCCTAGATTCCAAGCAAATTTGTCAAACCCTGAGCTAGACTTAAAATCAGTTTACTGTATCAGATCAGGCAGCGATTGTGATTGGTTGCCAGAGGTTACAGCATATCATTACCGCTCACTGACTGGTTGCTAGAGGTTACAGCACACATTACAGCTCACTGATTAGTTGCTAGAGGTTACAGCACATGATTTCTGCTTGTTGATTGCTAGAGATTACTGTACAGTAATACTGCTCACTGATTGGTTGCTAGAGGTACAGCACATCATCTCCTCACTGCAGAGGGACATGATATACATATGAATGCCGCCTTTATTTACATGTGAATGATGCCGGATGCCACTATTTACATATGAATGCTCCTGTTATTTGTATATGAATGACAGTTGTTTACATGTAAACACACGGCACGCAGGTAAATCATCTGTACACAACGATAGGACAGAGCTGGGCAGCATTAGTAGCAGCACTTTGCACTGAGATATCGGGACACAGCACAGGACTAAAACTTCATGAGACAAGGGAATTTAAACTGGGATAGTTGGCAAGTATGAGGCAGCTGCTTTGGGCCCCACAACAATGACAGGGCCCAGGGCGGCTTCCCCTTTTTCCCTGCTTTAAAGCGGGGGTTCACCCTTAGAGGGCACTTTTTCCCCCTTCGATTCCTGCTCGTTTTCTCTAGGGGAATCGGCTATTTGTATTAAAATAGGTGCAGTACTTACCCGTTTTCGAGCTGCATCTTCTTCCGTCGCTCCCGGGTATGGGCTTCGGGAATGGGCGTTCCTTCTTGATTGACAGTCTTCCGAGAGGCCTCCGACGGTCGCATCCATCGCGTCACGATTTTCCGAAAGAAGCCGAACGTCGGTGCGCAGGCGCAGTATAGAGCCGCACCGACGTTCGGCTTCTTTCGGCTACGAGTGACGCGATGGATGCGACCGTCGGAAGCCTCTCGGAAGAATGTCAATCAAGAAGGAACGCCCGCTCCCGAAGACCATACCCGGAAGCGACGGAAGAAGATGCAGCTCGAAAACGGGTAAGTACGGCTCATATTTTAATACAAATAGCCGATTCCCCTAGACCGAACGAGCAGGAATCTAGGGGAAGAAAAAAAATTTTTTTAGAAATGGGTGAACTCCCGCTTTAAAGATGACCCTGGACGCAGCAGATGTACTCAGGAAGGAGGGAGCATGCACAGGTGCCCCCATGGAAAGTTGTTTTCGGTGGGGGCACCCGCCAAAAAGGAGGGGCCTGGAGTGCCAGCAGGGGACCCCAGAGGAAAATCAGGCTGCTCTCTGCAAAAGCATTGCATAGAGCAGGTAAGTATAGCAGGTTTGTTATTTTAAGTAAAAAAATAAAATATGCACCCCACCCCCCCCAACACCTACGCTGTTTAGTCTGTTTAGAAAAATCTATATACTTACCTATTTTCAGGCTGTGCCAGTCCGGCCATGTGATCTAGCTCCCCTGTTTTAACCAGAGGCACCTGCAGAAGAGAGGAGGGAATGCCGAAAACAGATAGGCCATAGTAAGCCTATGGGTGAGGTAACTGCTCCCAGGCATTGCCAGCCATTTTTGAGCGCTCCATTTTTCAGCTGGTTTATAACCTCTGTCTAATTTTTATTTTTTTTGCTATCTGTGTCCCATAGGGGAGATTTCCCTTCACTTCCTGTACCATAGCAAAACCGGAAATCACCGCAAATTAAGGGAATTCCTTGGGGTCACAGGAGCTAGTGTCCCCATTTGAAGATTTCCCCTTTATTTCCTTTCTGGGAACAACCCAAAATATGGGATTTTCTCTTACTTTCCCTTTCAGTGATATTGGTAAACAGGACCAAAACAGAGGGTGACTCTCCTTAACGGGGACTAAAGCCTCATACACACGATCAGATTTTCCGACGGGAAAAGTGTGAAGGCAGGCTGTTGTTGGAAAGTCTGGCCGTTTGTATGCTCCATCGGACAATTGTCAGACTTTCCGCGGACAAATGTGGGATAGCATGCTTTAAAAATTTCTGACAACAATTGTGTGCTGTCCGAATTTCGGAAAAAAATCCAAAGTACAAACTCGCATGCTCAGAAGCAATGCTCACCATAACACAACATTAGCAGAAGTTGCCCAAGGGGTGGTGCTAAAGAGCTGAAAAACCATGTAGTTTCATGTTTGTTGGCCGATAATTCTTTGCCGCTTGTATGCAAGAAAAGTTTGCGGCCAGTGCCCGTCGGACAAAAGTCCTACGCTTTGTCGGATGAAAATCCGATCGTGTGTACCAGGCTTAAGACGGCCATAAAAACTGAAAGGGGTTCTAGTCTCCAGCCTCTCCACTCTATCCAAAACTAAAAACCTTACCAAGATTAGATATATTCCAGAATTCTACTTCAAAAGGTTGGAGCTTTTGTCAGTTTTTACTACTTCGAGATTATTACCATTTCCCTTTTGGTTTGACAACATGCCAGCATGATAGGACATATTGAGAAAACCCCAAGAGGGACACAGCTGTAAAAATATGTAGTCAGAAGTTTAACCTCGCCTGCCTCCCTACTGATGATTTTTCTTTGGGTTTGGACGACAAGAAATGAGGTGAAATCTCAGAAAGGTCCCGGACACAAATAAAAACCCCAGGACAGAACAAAAAGCCAACATTCCAATACAACTTCAGTAATGTGATGAGGTCATAGACGCTAGAAGAAAAAATAAATAAAGAGCAATACACGATCGCAACAACGTCCCAGAGAAACAATGTCCTCCTTTCTCAAGGTGACAGTAACCTTGAGAAAGAACGTGGTTAGGCCCCATGTTCACTGCTGCTTTTAAACGGACGTTCAGAGGCAGTTGGACGCTTTTTTCAACTGCCCTAAACACATCCAGTGTTATCTTATGACAGGGCTCGACAAATCCCGGTCGCCATGGCGACTAGAAATAGCGTCCTGGCGACTTGGCTTGGAAGGTGGGCAAAAAATAAAAATAAAATTTGGTTCCATAGGACCGGCGCTCCGCGGACTAGGCCGAAGCCGCGGCCTCGACTAAAACATCCTGCCCGCAGCTCGCCGCGATCCTGGGAAAAGGCAGCGAGCGGCATCTGCAGCTCGCGGCCTTTTCCCAGGATCACTGCGGGCAGGATGGGTTAGGTGAGGCCGCGGCTTCAGCCTAGTCCGTGGAGCGCATTTTCCACAGGATCGCGGCGGACTAGGCCCCCGCGGCTCGATCGCAGGGGGCCCGTGATGTCTGGTAATTGAGGCCGCGGCTTTGCGGCCTTGTGAAGTCCCCAGCTCTTCCTTGTGTGAGCTGGCGCCATCTGGTGGTGGCCGTTGGTATTACAATTTAAGCATTACAAGTTAAACAGCAATTCTAATGTAATTTTTCACTATTTTCACTGCCATCTTCTTCCCTCTAATTAGAACCCCCAAATATTATATATATTTTTTATCCTAACACCCTAGAGAATAACATGGCGATCGTTGCAATACTTTCTGTCACGCCGTATTTGCGCAGCGGTCTTGCAAGCCTTGGGAAAAAATTACACTTTTTTTAATAAAAAAAATAAGACAAGTATCGATACTGAGCAAATGCTCCCGATGCTTGGCCCGATACTTTTTTTTTTTCAGAGCGAGAGCGGGCGGTGAGGGGGCAGAGAGCGGAGCAGTGCAGTCCTCAAAGAGAAAGCCAAGACCTCCCCCCCGCCGCCGTCTAGTTGATAAGCGTGGGGAACAATACAGCTTTCATTTGAATAGCTGTGTGTTCCCCCGCCGCGCCTCGTCATGTATTGCCCGGGCACTTTGATAGACAGATCACCCATCCCTGGATTGGATGGGTGATCTGTCTATTAAAGTGCCCGGACAAGGGGGAGAGGCTATATATGACGAGGCGCGGCGGGGGAACACACAGCTATTCAAATGAAAGCTGTATTGTTCCCCGCGCTGATCAACTAGGCGACGGCGGCGCGCGTGGGGGGGGCCTGGCTTTCTCTTTGGGGACATGGCTGCATTTGTGGGGGACATGGCTGCATTTGTGGGGGACATGACTGCATATGTGGGGGGCATGGCTGCATTTGTGGGGGGCATGGCTGCATTTGTGAGGGACATGGCTGCATTTGTGGGGGGCATGGCTGCATTTGTGGGGACATGGCTGCATTTGTGGGGACATGGCTGCATTTGGGGACACATTTTAAAAAAAGTATTGGTATCGGCGAGTACATGAAAAAAAGTATCGGTACTTGTACTCAGTCCTAAAAAAGTGGTATCGGGACAACCCTAGCAACGTTACGTTACAAGCTGCTCCGATGGCAAGAACTTGTGGGACTAGTTCTAAAAGTAAAGGTAGCCATACATGTCAATGTTCTATTGTTTAGCCCACGAGCTGAACAAGAGAAAATAAACAGAATCCCCATGGCATGAACCTCCACTGCCAGCTATTGTATTCAGGTGGCAATGGTACCTGTGACTGCCCGAAGACAATGGCGCTGTTGAAAAGTGATGGCATGTAATATGACGCAATAACTTTGTAATTTTTCTTTCAGCCCAGTTGTTTTTTTTTTTTCATATTGATTTTTGTCTAAACCGGGTGGCCCTTACAGGCTTGTATTTTTGCTGATTCAGCAGGAATTGGCTACAACTCAAACCATCTATTGGCAGCTTAATATGCAAGTAATAATTAGTTTTGCTGTTATTATTCCCCTGTTAACGAAGCTTAGCTACAGCTGTCATCTTGGTCCAACATCCTCACAGAAGTTATAATAATCCCTTTATCTCCTTAGAGGACATGTTTATGCAGAGGTCATAAATTCCCTTAAAACACAAGGGGCCAGATTCTCGTAGACTGGCGTAAAACAGCGGCGGCGTAACGTTTCTCATTTACGTTACGCGGCCGCAAGTTTTACGGGCAAGTGCTTGATTCACAAAGCACTTGCCTGTAAAGTTGCGGCGGCGTAGCGTAAATTCTCCGGCGCAAGCCCGCCTAATTCAAATGATCCAGGTAGGGGGCATGGATCATCTAAATTAGGCGCGTTCCCGCGCATGCGCCGTCCCTAAAATTTCCCGACGTGCATTGCGTTAAATGACGTCGCATGGACGTCATTGTTTTTGACGTTAACTTAAATGGCGTCCAGCGCCATTCACGGACGACTTACGCAAACAACGTACTTTTTTTAAATTTTGACGCGGGAACGACGGCCATACTTAACGTTGGTTGCCCCTCATAATAGCAGGGGCAACTTTACGCGTTGCTAAAGCTACGGAAACGTCGTAAATTCTCTGCGTCGACCGCACGTACGTTCGGGAATCTCGCGTTAATACCTAATTTGCATAGACGACGGGGAAAACAACGTCTGCGACACCTAGCGGCGGGAAAAAAATTTGCATCTAAGATCTGACAACGTAAGAGCCTTACGCCTGTCAGATCTAATGAATATATCTATGCGTAACCGATTCTAAGAATCAGTCGCATAGATACGCAGGGCCAGATTAGGACTTACGACGGCGCAAATGGCTTTGCGCCGTCGTAACTCTTTTGAGAATCTGGCCCAAGAGCTTTAGGAAATCAGGGTCAGGCCTAACAGACGTATGTCTATAATATCACAATGCTGCATCGTGGTTTGAATCCAGTAGCGCAATTAAGAGACAGTTGTCACCCCATAACAGTAAGGCCAGCCATAAACGGTGCAAATTTCTCTCCTGCAACCACAGGTTGTGCACAATTCCCCCCATCGACACATACAGTGTTGACAGGGGAATCCCTCCAATTGTCTTCTCCCGGCAGGAGTAAGGGGTCAGGGTTCGGGGGGAAGCCGTCCCTGCCGGGAGAAGACAGTGATTATTGGTAGGGGCTATAGCAGTCTCGCAAGAGAATCTGGCAGGCTGGTTGTACCCAAGTTGATCGATCAACTTGGTCCAGTCATGCCTGCCCATTAATAGTTCAAGCTGTGTATGGCTGGCCTAAAGCAAGCGGCAGGCATACTTTATTTCCATCAACCAAGAGTTGAAGGAAAGATCGCTCAATTCCCCCATCAACACATGAGCTATAGGAGTCTGACAGCGGTAGGTATTGTAGCCATCAGAATACAATGTCCACTGCTCGTGGCTATAGGAAGTACTGTACATAGGAGATGCATGGAGCGGCCGTTCAGGTCCGCCGTCAAAACTGAACGGTCCGTGTGAAAGGGGCCTAAAAGCGGAACTTAAGCAGGATTCCACCCACACATTTTTATTTATTTTTTAAGTCAGCAGCTACCAGCACTGTAGCTGCTGACTTAAGAAGGACACTTACCTGTCCGAGGCGCCCGCGATGATGGGCCCCCGACGGCGATCGCTCGGTCCTGGCGTCTCCATCCTGACTAAGGGAAACAGGCAGTGAAGGCGCCCGTTTCCTACTGCGCATGCGCGACTCGCACGACGCTTTGTGAATGGGCGGCTGCCTCCTGGGATACACACAGTTCCCAGAAGGCAGCGCGCCCCATTCACCAGAAGTCACTGCGATGGAGGACGAGGAAGAAGAGGACCGCGGTGGAGGAAGAGGCAGAAGAGCTACTTCTGCATAGCAACAGCCCTTTCTGGTGAGTATATAAAAAAAGAATTTTTTTTTTCCAGATTTTTGGTAAAAAAAAAAATCAAGGTGGAACTCAACTTTAAAGTGGAGTTCCACCCATAAATATAACATTACATCAATAGTTTTAAAAAAATGTCATTAGTCCTTTACGGAAAAAAATAATAATTTTTAGATGCCTTCAAAGTGTTGTTGCTAGGCAGAATAGTTAATCTTCCCACTTCCTGCACCTAGGTGCTTAATGCTTCCTAACCTACACCGCACAGACTCCTGGGAATGTAGTGGGTGTAACTTTCCAGGAGTCTGTGCACTCCCCAGTCTCAAAGAATCATGTGACTTGGACAGCACAGGTGCTGAAACCTGATCTGACACTGCTTGTGCAGCACTGAGCATGTGCGAGATTTGCAAGGCTGAAATCCAGGAAGTCATACAGTCTGGCTTCATGATGCCCACACTTAAGATGGCCCCAGTCAATTTCTATTTTATAAAGTGTCTAAATGCTGTAACAACCTAACAAAACGGACCTTCGTTTACAGACTAACTTTACTAGAATACATTAAGCTTGTGTATTACAGGGGTATTTATATTTAAAAAGTGAAATTGTGGCCGGAACTCCACTTTAAGTCATTTTTTCAACTTTCCATCCATTAAATCTTCTGCCCTTGTTGTTTTAACTTTGCATAGTAAAGCATTTTTTTTTTCTGCCAGTAAACACCTTATACAGCCCACTTCCTGTTTCTTGTCAGGTAAAAAGCCTAGGCGTATGACATCATGCACAGCTCTCTCTCTCACACTCTTGTGATAGTTTGCCAGGGAGGGAGGGGGGATGAGTCATAAGAGGGACAATGAGAGCTGCAGAGCTAGAGGCGTGTTTCTGTGTAAATCCAGGAAGTGAACAGGCAGCAGCTTCAGATGCCCACAGTTAAAATGGCTGCAGCCAGTCTCAGTGGAGGGAGATTTCTGCAGCATATTTGGCAAGTACAGAATCCCAGTATATATAAGATAATATGCAAAGTGGTTGGAGGGAAGCTTCAGAATGACAAAGATGTTTTAAATACTAATGATGCGAGCAGACTGCAGTTCCTCGTTAACGATATAACCATTGGCATCCCCCGTACGTCTGTCGTTGGGGCTCGTTCACAACAAAATGCAATAAAAAAAAAGGCACTGAAAACTCTCATGTTTGCATGCATTTTGCAGTGAATTGTGTTTTGTATGCCTTACAATTCTCCTCTTCAAACTTCGCAAGATACAGGAAGTACAGACGTCGCGTCCTCATCGCAGTCTAACCTCAGTTTTGTTTGCTTGAAAGGTGTCAGGTTTTGTTGCGTTTACATGTTCTTGTGCTGGTTTTGTTCTGAAATATGTAGCCAGCTCCAATTTTTTGTTTTTAACACATTATCACAATGCAATGGTGTAAAAGCAGAAATAAAGTCCCATCGTTACTGCAAAGCAGGCAGGCAGACATGCAATAAACGACACCAACCTGCCTGCTCTCTGCGGTCTCTGGCATGTAAACTGAGCTGCTAATACTCAGCTCAGCTTACTGATCCCTGTGTGCCGGGTTCACGCGCTCCTGCAAGAGTGACATTATCCTGTTTCAGCGAGGGACGGGTCCATTGGAGAAAGGGAAAGTATTGCTCCCTTTAGCTACACTCATTACAAACCTTTTATATACCCGAATATAAGCCGAGGCACCTAATTTTACCACAAAAAAAAAGTATAAGCCTAGGGTGAGAATGCAGCAGCTACTGTAAGCGGAAAAGGGAGTCAACAATGCCCATTTGCAACCTCACTATGCCCATTTGCAACCTCACTATGCCCATTTGTAGCCTCACTGTGCCCATTTGCAGCCTGACCCCACTGTGCCCATTTGCAGCCTGACCCCACTGTGCCCATTTGCAGCCTGACCGCACTGTGCCCATTTGCAGCCTGACCCCACTGTGCCCATTTGCAGCCTGACCCCACTGTGCCCATTTGCAGCCTGACCCCACTGTGCCCATTTGCAGCCTGACCCCACTGTGCCCATTTGCAGCCTGACCCCACTGTGCCCATTTGCAGCCTGACCCCACTGTGCCCATTTGCAGCCTGACCCCACTGTGCCCATTTGCAGCCTGACCTCACTGTGCCCATTTGCAGCCTGACCGCACTGTGCCCATTGCAGCTCTTCAACTCGACCATCCTCTCACCTACATTCTCTCTACTGTTTGTAACTTTAAGGAATGTGCCATCATTGTTGGGATGTGAGTCTCCCTGGGTGTACTCGTAGTATGGCAGGATCCAGTTGGTTCCCCCGGCAGGTCCCGTTACCATAGCACCCATGGTAATTTGCAACCTGACCTCACCGTGCCCATTGCAGAATCTGATCTGTGTACCCGAGTCCGTGCAGTGTTAAAAACTTGCATTCCTCCTTGTGCTGTTCCGCGATAGGCGGGGGGCTGCGTTTGGTGGGCACAGGAGGTGCGTTTGGTGGGCACAGGGGCTGCGTTTAAAGCCCAGGGGCTGCGTTTGATTGGCACAGGGGCTGCATTTGATGGCGCAGGTGCTGTGTTTGATTGGCACAGGGGCTGCATTTGATTGGCACAGGGGCTGCGTTTGATTGGCACAGGGGCTGCGTTTGATTGGCACAGGGGCTGCGTTTGATTGGCACAGGGGCTGCGTTTGATTGGCACAGGGGCTGCGTTTGATGGCACAGGGGCTGCGTTTGATGGCGCAGGGGCTGTGTTTGATTGGCACAGGGGCTGCATTTGATTGGCACAGGGGCTGCATTTGATTGGCGCAGGGGCTGCGTTTGATTGGCACAGGGGCTGCGTTTGATGGCACAGGGGCTGCGTTTGATGGCACAGGGGCTGCGTTTGATTGGCACAGGGGCTGCGTTTGATTGGCACAGGGGCTGCGTTTGATTGGCACAGGGGCTGCGTTTGATGGCACAGGGGCTGCGTTTGATGGCACAGGGGCTGCGTTTGATGGCACAGGGGCTGCGTTTGATTGGTGCAGGGGCTGCGTTTGATGGCACAGGGGCTCCTTATTCTTTTTTCTTTGTTTGCTATTTATTTTCCCAAGGAAAGTGGAGTTACCCTTTCATTTCTTTTTATTAGCAATTTTTTACCACAAAAGTGGAGTTACCCTTTAAAAACAACGACTTTGTAAGATGAGTGGCATAGAGTACTCAACGGATTAGTAAAAATCAAGCGGAGGAATTTCCAGGCAGGTAGAGAGTTCCATCAAGTACTTGTATATTGTGATGTACAAGCAATCATTTATATTTTAGACTATTTCACCGTCAGAAGGCCAGCAGCGCCAGTGACAATGCACAATCACCCTGGCATCTCTGCAGCCTGGAGGCAATCCAATTATATATTCATAAGACATTACGGTTACAGCAGCAATCTAAAGTCGCCAATCCCGTGTTCTAGTCACATTCAGTCACACACACAATCCCTTCCTCCCTTCCTAATAGCTGCAGACGCATTATCTGAAGTGTCCATACCATGAAAGATAGATGAGTGGAGCATAAAGCCCGGCAAGCCCGGCCGCTTCAGTAAGGTCAGTCTGCCAAGGTCACTTTGTTATTCTGCAGCTTCTCCCATGGTGAAAAACATAAGAACCAGTAATCCAATAAAGAACTTAGCACTATCAGTGAAACGCCTATGGATCCGTCATTTGCTCAAATCATTTTAGATACAGGTTTGCAAATAAACAGCTTATTCTTATGTTTCACATTCCTTTCCATCCCACCCCCAAAAAGCCCCCCTATGTACCTGAATTGCAGGGGCTTTTTTTCCTTCAGGGATCTGTGAATTGAAGACTACAGGTCCCATACATAGGCATGGGGTGTGTCGGGTGTGCATTACCCTCTGTGGTGCAGATTCCCCCTGCTGTCCATGTCTCCCCCCCCCCCTCCATGTCACTTACCATTCCTTTCCTTTTTTGAATGAACACAGTGAGTAATCAGTGCCGATCATTCACAGTGTTCAATCATAACTGAAGCATAGTCAACTTACCATCCTCTTTTCAAATGGATGTCTTCCTTGAAGCAGTAAGTTAAAGTGATTATAAAAGGATTTTTTTTTTATAACAAACATGTTATATTTACCTGCTCTGTGCAAGGGTTTTTTTTTATAGAGCAGCCCTAATCCTCCTCTTCTGGGGTGCCCCAGAGGCGCTCGTGGCTCCTCCCCTCCATCGGGTGCTCCCACAAAGAGCCGTTTTCCCTGGGGGCACCAGGCTATCAATCTATCCAATGAAAACGGAGAGGCAGCTGAAACTGCTGCGCTCCTGCACATCGCTGGAACGGATCAGCTCAGGTAAGAAAAAAGGAGGGCTCTGGAAGGAAGCTGCGGCACAGAAGGTATTTCACCTTAAAGCGGAGGTTCCGCTGAATTTTTTTTCTTAAAAGCCAGCAGCTACAAATACTTCAGCTGCTGACTTTAAAAAAATGGACACTTAGGCCTCATTCACACGGACGGACCGTTCGGGTGTGCCAGTCAGTTTTGATGGCGGACCTGAACGGGCACTCCATGCATCCCTATGGACCGTCGGATGTCAGCGGAGACATGTCCGCTGACATCCGACTCGATCCGCTAAAAACAGACGTATGGGGGGACACGTCCCCATCCGTCCATGGCGGATCGGGTAAGATCTGATGAAAACGGACATGCTGTCCGTTTTCATCAGATCGCTCCATAGGAGACATCGGTGCCCGACAAGCCCCTCCCCGCTCAGTGAGCAGAGAGGAGCTTGTCATCCGTCAGCTCAGTGGAGATCTGCGGACAGATCTCCCGCTGAGCTGGCGGGAGCAGGCGGACTCCGTATCGACGGAGTCCGCCTCGTGTGAATGGGGCCTTAACTGTCCTGCGCGCCCGCGATCGCTACACCCGCCGCCATCCTAGGTTAGGGAATCGGGAAGTGAAGCGTTTTGCGGCTTCACTGCCCGGTTCCCTACTGCGCATGCGCGAGTAGCGCACCGCGCCGTCACTGGTCCCCGCTCTCCTGGGAACAGTGTATTTCCCAGGAGACCGGGGGGGGTGCGGGTAGGGGCGTGTCTGCCACACGAGTTGTTCCTGGAAGTGGGTGCAAATACCTGTCTTAGACAGGCATCTGCACCCCCCTCCCCCCTGAAAGGTGCCAAATGTGACACCGGAGGGGGGGAGGGTTCCGAAAAGCAAACAGAAGCTCAATTTTTGGGTGGAACGCTGTCATGGGCTGGTTTTAACCCTTTCAAAGCCACGACATGTTCGACACATAATTGGCATCAAAAGGGTAATGTGGTCCAATCACTAAATCACATACAAGGTTTAACATGATGCTGTCATTTCTAAAGTCATTTTCTTTATATTTAAATCTGCAGCTTTTCTTACCTGGGCATCTTGCCATGAGGTCCTTGTTGAAGCTTTTTCTGCTATAGGGTGACAACTCTCTGACCTTTTCTGCCAACTGCGCTCCTGCAATGTCACCTTGTCACTGATGGGGCTATAAGTAGCTGTTACAACACACATTGCAGATAGTGACAAAGGTCACTATCAGGAAGCCCACGCTAAGAAATGCCATTCAGCCATAAGCCAAAGTGCAGGCATGTAGACAGGAGTCTTGTCCTGATGTATTCTATCCCTACTCTAGCAATGATGTTAAACTGATACTAAAGCTTATCTTTAAAAAAATCTGCTGTGTGCAACAATATTGTCCCTTCTTTAGAGGTCCTCTTCTGTCTGTATCTGCTTCTTGCGGGTACCCCCATAGAAACTCATGTGCAATGGGGGCACCCACACAGGCACACTCCTAAGGCAGGCTGTGTGCGTCCATAGACATACACAGCCTGGCTCAGCCCCACCCCCTGCTCCCGTCTATGGCTCCCGTTTCTGATGGAGTCTCCTGTGAGACCAGAAAGAGGGGAGAACTGCAGCTGGGCTCAGAGCTGGATCGATCAGTGGAGACAGGTAAGTGTTTAGGGGAGAATTGGGGGTGGAAAAGGAAATGCATTAAGGCCCCTTTCACACTGCGGCGGGAGGTGCGGTGGCGGTATAGTGCCGCTATTTTTAGCGGCGCTATACCGTTGGAATTGCTGCGGAATTGCGGCTGTATTTGGCCACTAGCGGTGCTGTTTTAACCCCCGCTAGCATCCGAAAAAAGGTTACTACCGCCGGCAATGCGCCTCTGCAGAGGCACATTGCCGGCGGTATAGCCGCGGTGTTCCATTGTTTTCAATGGGAAGGAGCAGTGGAGGAGCGGTAAACACACCGCTCCAAAAATGCTGCTAGCAGGACTTTTGGAGCGGTCCCGCCAGCGCATCGCCTAAGTGTGAAAGCACTCGGGCTTTCACACTGAGACTGCAGGGCAGCAGTTTTTCAAGCAGCATTTAGGCGCTATTTTTAGCGACAAAATGCCTGAAAAACTCCTCAGTGTGAAAGGGGTCTAAAATAAAAAAAGTTTGGACTTTAGAACCACTTTAATAAATGTTTCAATCCTGCATGTTATACATACTCAGGGCCAGATTCTCGTCCAGCGGCGTATCTTTGCGGCGGCGTAACGTATCCGATTTACGTTACACCTCCGCAACTTAGACGGGCAAGTGCTGTATTCTCAAAGCACTTGCTCCGTAAGTTGCGGCGGCGCAGCGTAAATCAGCCGGCGTAAGCCCGCCTAATTCAAATTTGGATCAGGGGGCGTGTTTTATGTAAATCTACTGTGACCCGATGTGATTGACGTTTTTCCCGAACGGCGCATGCGTGCAGTGTGCATTGCTCCAAAGTACGCCGCAAGGACGTCATTGGTTTCGACGTGAACGCAAATGACGTCCAGCCCCATTCACGGACAACTTACGCAAACGACGTAAGTTTTTCAAATTTCGACGCGGGAACGGCGGCCATACTTAACATTGGTACGCCGCACTTATGCCTCATATAGCAGGGGTAACTATACGCCGGGAAAAGTCTAACGTAAACGTTGTAACTTTACTGCGTCGGCCGGGCGTACGTTCGTGAATTCGCGTATCTAGCCGATTTACATATTTCGACGCGTAAATCAGCTTACACGCCCCTAGCGGCCGGCGGAAAAATGCAGTTACGATCCAACGGCGTAAGAGACTTACACCTGTCGGATCTAATGGATATCTATGCGTAACTGATTCTAAGAATCAGGCGCATAGATACGACGGCTCGGATTAGGACTTACGACGGCGTACATGGCGCTGCGCCGTCGTAAGTCCTTTCAGAATCTGGCCCATAGTAGCTACCAATGTCTTCATACTGATTGTCAAGTAAATAGAATGCGATTGGTTGCAGCCATAAATTAACCCATAGGGGAATGGAAGCAACCAAAAGTGACAAGAGCAGTGCCTTCTGCTAATCATTCTGTAGAAAATCACTTGAGACCATCATGAAAAGCAGGTTGCTTAGCATTATGTAAGCCAGAGAAATCTATATGTCTTGGGGATCTATACAATCTTCTTCCCTAAGGGCCAATCACTGCATTGGTGAGCACACATTATGCAGTGTGGCAACGTCCGCTGTATAAAGCCAGCCCATTCATTTGAAAGGACTAGGATTAAAAATCACATGAAGCTTGTCACCTGAAAAAGGAGCAGGAACTTGTTCTCGGGCAACAAATGGGCATAGGGCATTCAAGTGAATGGGCTGGCCCTATGCAACATGCGAAATCAGGGGAGAATCGCTCAACCAAATCCGCGAGTGTGCGCGTGCACGTGCTACGTGACAGTGTGAATGCTGCCTTTTCATCATTAGTGGGGTTAAATCAGTGTTAATTTTCAATAGCAGTGAAGAGAAAATTTGAAGAGGCAAATAGAAAGTTTTTCTCAAACAATCGAATTTCTAACACTGAATTCTGAGCCCCATTGGACTATTTAGAAATAGAACATGTTTTTGTCCGTGTGGAACTCCGACGGAGAAAAAAACATGCATGCTCAGAATCAAGTCGACACATGCTCAGAAGCATTGAACTTAATTTTTCTCGGCTCGTCATAGTGTTTTACGTCACTGCGTTTTGGACGGTCGGAATTTGGTCTGACAGTGGCCCAGATTCAGGTACATTTGCGCTATATTTGCACAGGCGCAGGGCAACGATTTTGCCCTGCGCCCCCGCAAATATTTTGCGCTGCCCTCGATTCACGGAGCAGTAGCTCCGTAAATTGCGAGGGCGCGCCGGCAAAATTGCCCGGCGTAAGCGCGCGCAATGTAAATGATCCCGCCGGGGGCGGGAATCATTTAAATTAGGCGCACCGAGCGTAGAGCGCATGCTCCGTCGGGAAACTTTCCCGACGTGCATTGCGGCAAATGACGTCGCAAGGACGTCATTTGCTTCAAAGTGAACGTGAATGGCGTCCAACGCCATTCACGAATCACTTACGCAAACAACGTGAAATTCAAATTTCACGTCGCGGGAAGGGCGGCTATACTTTAGCATTGGCTGCGCCTGCTATTAGCAGGAGCAGCCTTACGCTAAAGATGCCGTACGGAAACTCCGTACCTTGCGTACGCAGGGCCCGCGCAACTTTGTGAATCGGTGTTAGTATGCAATTTGCATACTATACGCTGATCACAATGGGAGCGCCCCCTAGTGGTCAACGCAAGAATGCAGCCTAAAATCTGCGTGGCATAAGAGCCTTATGCCACGCAAATTTTAGGCTGCAGTCGGCGTAGCGATGTTCCTGAATCAGGAGCATTCGCTACGCCGGAGCAAGTAAGCAATTGCGCCGTGTAACCTATGGTTACACGGGCGCAATTGCTTCTTGAATCTGGCCCAGTGTGTATGCAAGACAGCTTGAACGGAATTCCGACGGAAAATTCCATCGGATTTTATCCCATCGGAAATTCCGATCGTGTGTACAGGGCATTAGGCACCTAGGCTAACAGGTGCTTTTTTTTTTTTTACTATTATTATTATTATTATTTAAGCCTGTAATACTCCCCTCTAATAAACCTGTATATGCTTGTGTGTACTTAGACCCCTTTCACACTGAGGAGTTTTTCAGGCGGTACAGCGCTAAAAAATAGCGCTGCTATACCGCCTGAAAAACTCCTGCACTGCATACTCAATGTGAAAGCCCGAGGGCTTTCACACTAATGCCGCGTACACACGGTCGTTTTTTTGTGATGAAAAAAAACGACATTTTTAAAAACGTAATTTAAAATGACTGTGTGTGGGGAAAACGTCGTTTTATGTCTTCTGAAAAACGTAACATGCTTTAATTTTTTTATGTCGCTTTTCACAGCGTTGTTTTTTGTGTAATTTAAATTGAGTGTGTGGGTAAATTGACGTTTTTAAACCCGCGCATGCTCAGAAGCAAGTTATGACGCGAGGTTGAATGGAACAGAGTGCCGTCGTACGTGCTGAACGTAACCGCGCTTTGCTAGAGCATTTTGAAAAAACGATGGTGTGTAGGCAACGTCGCTTTTTAAAATGACGTTTGAAAAACGTAGTTTTTTTTCATGACAAAAAACGACCGTGTGTACGGGGCATAAGGCGATGCGCTGGCGGGAGAGAAAAAAAATCTCCTGCCAACAGCATCTTTGGAGCGGTGAGAGGAGCGGCGTGTATACCGCTCCTTCCCATTTAAAACAATGGGAAACCGCGGCAATACCGCCAGCAATGCGCCTCTGCGGTATTAACCCTTTATCGGCCGCTAGTGGGGGGTTAATACCGCACCGCTAGCGGCCGAATCCCGCGGCAAATCCGACGGTATAGCGCCGCTATACCGCCACCGCGCCTCCCGCCCCAGTGTGAAAGGGGCCTTAGACACCTAGGCTAACAGAGGTGCTTTTTTTTTTTATTATTATTATTATTATTTTTTAGCCTGTAAAACGCCTTCCAAATCAGCTTTTTTTTTTCTTTTTTAAGCCCGGTGTGCAGTGAGCACTAAGACTGGATATAGTGATTTTCTTTTTATAGCGGGGGAAGGGTTAGAAAGAACATCTATCAGGTTTTATTTGCTGTGCCCCTATTTCGATTTCCCTTTGCTTCCTGTCCAGGCAATAAAGAATCAGAGGGCCAGGTAGTAACCGTAGATCTCTCCAAGGGGTACAAAGGCAGCAATAAATCCACTTTTCTATTAGAGTGGGAAAAGTATAGATCCTCGGAAGGGGGGGGGGGGGGGGGTTTGTAATTATTATTGATATATGTTCTTTTCAGTCCTGGTGACCCCTTTTTCCCTCATTTCTTGGTATAAAAAAACAATGGAGAGGCGCATCAATAAAATTTACAGCAATAAAAGCCTAAGCGAGGTTCTAATTCTTCCCCACTCTGGTCACCCAATGGCTGCAGACACTGAGCATATTTGACCACATTGGCCCAGATTCTGAAAGGACTTACGACGGCGCAGCGCCATCTACGCCGTCGCAAGTCCTAATCCGAGCCGTTGTATCTATGCGCCTGATTCTTAGAATCAGTTACGCATAGATATCCATTAGATCCGACAGGCGTCTTACGCCGTCGGATCGTAACTGCATTTTTCCGCTGGCCGCTAGGGGGCGTGCAAGTCGAAATATTTAAATTAGCTAGATACGCAAATTATCAAACGTACGCGTGGCCGACGCAGTAAAGATACGCCGTTTACGTTAGGCTTTCCCGGCGTAATGTTGCCCCTGCTATATGAGGCATAACTGCGGCGTACCAATGTTAAGTATGGCCGTCGTTCCCACGTCGAAATTTGAAAAAGTTACGTCGTTTGCGTAAGTAGTCCGTGAATGGGGCTGGACAACATTTACGTTCACGTCGAAACCAATGACGTCCTTGCGGCGTACTTTGGAGCAGTGCACACTGGGAAATTCCACGGACGGCGCATGCGCCGTTCGGGAAAAACGTCAATCACGTCGGGTCACAGTACATTTACATAAAACACGCCCCCCTGTTCCAAATTTGAATTAGGCGGGCTTACACCGGCCGATTTACGCTACGCCGCCGCAACTTACGGAGCAAGTGCTTTGAGAATACAGCACTTGCCCGTCTAAGTTGCGGCAGCGTAACGTAAAACGGATACGTTACGCCGCCGCAGAGATACGCCGCTGGACGAGAATCTGGCGCATTTATTTTAAACAATTCCCAACGATTTTCTAAACTGCACTTAAAAATGCAACAAAGAATTTGGACTAGTTTATCAGAATTAATTGTCTTTGCTGTCCCCGGCTGTCAATAACTGACATACTCAAGTAATCTCCAAGCAAGTCTTGGCGCATTCTTGCAGGTTTTAAAGAGGACAAATGTCACTCTGTAGGAGCAAAGCTGTTTACGGCTAATTCCATTAAGGGCCCATTTATACCTTATATACATTAGGCAGCATAGCCCAACGCATTGAGAGTTTGCCTTCTATTTTGTTTCAGTTCAGTGTGCTAAAAAAAAAAAAAAAAAGTAAGCCAGGATGCGATTTTAACCGCTTCAGCCACAGACCATTTTGTAGCTAAAGGACCAGGCCACTTTTTGCGATTCGGCACTGCGTCGCTTTAACTGACAATTGCGCGGCCGTGCGACGTGGCTCTCAAACAAAATTGGCGTCCTTTTTTCCCCACAAATAGAGCTTTCTTTTGGTGGTATTTGATCACCTCTGCGGCTGAGGGGATATAGTCAGTGGGAGCGCACCCTGGGCGGGGCGGTTCTGCTTTGAAGTTAACACTTTCTGCCTAGTCACTCCTAAAGATAGATAGTGGGATTAGCCTATGTCAAGATTAAAGCAGATCTCCCATGCAAATACGTTTTTTTTTGGGGGGGGGGGGGGGGTTAAATATCCAATAGCAAGGCTTCAAATAACTCACGTTTCTCGTGTCCAATGTCCACGCCACTCTGTTTCTGTCTGGAATATACACTTATATTCCCTTCGGTCCGCCGTTGCCATTTTAAGTGTGGGCATTAGAATCCCACAGGGATCAGGGACTTCCTGGTTGCGCGCTCGCAGCGGCGTCAGCGTCTCTGTTGCCGTGACAACGGCAGGCGTTACCGCCCCTGATGTTAACCCAGCCTCATAGACCAATACAGCTCATTCGAAACAACGGACTGCTAGTGAATCGCGCGATCACAAGGGAGCTATGACTCGAAGCTTCCAGAACACACTGCGCCGTTCAGGAAACGAGGAAATTCCCGAGAAAAAACCCGAAGGCTGCAGACCGGAAGGAGCTATATTATATCTGGTACTGTACATTTATTATTAAAAAAAATATCCGTTTATGCAATGTTTAGGAGCAACTATAATATTGAGATTATGTTGCGATTCGGGTGGAGCTCCGCTTTAAGGCTGTGTCCATCCATGAACGAAAGAGAACACAACATTATAAATACCCTTTTTATAAGTGATCACATTCCCTCTGTTCTCATCTGCACAAGAAGCTCAGAGAGCTGGGGGAGAAGAAACAGCAACATACTGAGCTTCCCAGTGAATGGCTGTGCCGCGGGGGCATGTCAGGACAAGTCTGATCATTGAAGGAGAGTACACGGTGTTCCCGGGTGTTCTGTCGAGAAGTGCCTGGCCATCGCATAACAGCACAACAGCTGAGATTACGATCCCGTTACCGAGGCATGTTCATGTAGGTGAGGGGCGGATATTTACATGAAGGGGCGGATTTTTCAACGATGGGCAGTGCTGGGGGTGGAATTTTTAACGATGGGCAAACAAATTTGCAAAACAAATCTTTATCTGCTATTCTTCTTGGACGCTTGAGGGGCGTGTTTAGTCAATTGGAGGTTGGCTTTTTCTATAGCAAATAAAGATTTGTTTTGCAGATTTGTTTGGCCATCGTTACAAATTCCGCCCCCAGCACTGCCCATCGTTGAAAAATCTGCCCTCTTCATGTAAATATTCGCCCCTCACCTACATGAACATGCCTCGGTAACGCAAGACAACAGCTGATCGTAAACTCAGTTGTTGTGCTGTTAGGGCCAGTTCACACCAGACGCAGTTCCGTACAGTTTTGTGTGCATTTTTTCTGCACAGTGTTTTCCATGTATTCCAATGGCTCTAGTTCACACCATTCAGTCAGTTTCCGGTGCAGAAACTGACAGGAAACTGAATGGTGAGAACTAGAGCCAACTAGAGCCATTGGAATACACGGAAAACACTGTGCAGAAAAAATGCACACAAAACTGTAAAGAACTGCGTCTGGTGTGAACTGGCCCTTACGTACGGCGCATGCGCAGTTCGTCATGGGCACTTCTCGACAGAACACCGTCATAGCTAGAGAACTGACCATGGTGTGCTCTCCTACTTAGTGTGGTAATATTTATTAGGAAAGCAGGGGGCCTGGCAGGAACACCAGGGATTTTACATAAAGGAAGCAATACAAAGTGAACAGGAGACTTTCTCATACAAGTACATGGTACAGCTGGCACATATCAGGAATATGAAGTATTGGAGTAAGAAACGCTGTTTAAGGGGGGCATTCAGACTACCAATTTATGGTGGGCATTCTTCCTACTGACCACCAACACAAGGGGCATTTTTCTTCCATTGAACCGATTTTAGTAAGGACTGCCTGAGAAATGAAAATTTTAGGGGTTCCTAAAATGAGTCCCACAGGCAGAGGCATGATGGGACTTGTAGTTTTGCAACAGCTGGAGGTCCGCTAATTGCATATCAATGCTCTACAGCAGGGATATGCAAATAGGCTCGATTCATACCTATGCATGTTGCTTTTGAGCATTTTTGCAATGCTTTTTGCGGTGCTTGCTGCGTTTTTTGACGTGCGTTTTACCGCGATATGAGTATTTTTATTTTTTATTTAGCCAGTAATTTTTTTTTTTTTTACATTTCCTTTAACAACCAGCTATAAACAGGTAAAAAAAAACGCAAATTGCGGCACTTGCGTTTTTGATGCAGGTCCATTGAATTCTATTGCATGCAAAACGCTGCTTTTTGCAGGAAAAAAAGTCCCTGACCCTTTCCAAAAACGCAGAGGCACAAAAAAGCATTGATGTGAACATGTTCCATAGGAAACCATGTTAAAAAATGTCCCTGCATTTCTGCAAAATGCATCAAAAAAAGCATTAGTGTGAATGGAGCCTTAGCAGACCTCCAGCTGTTGCAAAACTACAAGTCCCATCATGCCTCTGGGTGTCATGCTTGTGGCTGTCAGAGTCCTGCAATGCCTCATGGGACTTGTAGTTCTGCATCAGCTGGAGGTCCACTAATTGCATATCCCTGCTCTACAGCAACTCTGATTGCAAGTAGCCTCCACCTTGCCCTTTACACCCCCCACCTCGATTTTATTGTTACTGTAATCAGCTCTGATTAACTAAAAGGTGCCAGCACTGGACAGAATTGTGTCCAATGAGCTTATAGAGAAAGCAAGTGAGCCATTGCATTCTTGTCACTGTGGGTAAAAATACTCTGCACACAGCTGAGTCATCACACAAGCAAGTGACAGTGCCAGCAGCCAGTCTGAAGGTATGAAATGCACACAAGTGACACCAGGATAGCGACTTCACAGGATGCTGCTTATTGAACAGCTGTCGGCATCCATTAATACTCTACCCTTCCAGTGACCTAGGAAAAGGTTGTTCAGAGTTTGAAAGGGCAAAACAGAGACAGCACAATACTTGGATGTCTCTAT
This sequence comes from Rana temporaria, assembly GCF_905171775.1. NCBI lineage: Eukaryota > Metazoa > Chordata > Amphibia > Anura > Ranidae > Rana > Rana temporaria. The sequence goes on along the minus strand of NC_053492.1, from coordinate 380,318,677 downwards.
CCTTCATCAGAAAATCTAGATATACATAAAACATGTTAACACCTTGTACATTAAAAACAACTGGTCCACTTCCTGCGCAAATTACATGAAATCACTTTGAATTTTATTACCGTATTTATCGGCATATACCGCACACTTTTTTCCCTTCAAATTGGGGTACAATCGTGGGTGCGCGATATACGCCAATACCCCGCCGATCCCCGCTGTCTCCGACATTGTCCGAGCCGAGTGTACTGCGCACACGGCTAGGCTCGACCACGCTCGGCTCCGCCCGCAGCAACGCGAGACAAGCCGAGAGGAGCCAAACACACAGGAAATCCGGCTCCTCTCGGCTCGCGCCAAAATCAAAAATCGAACACCGGACACGCTCACCTGGATGGAGGCCGCAGACGGACACGCTGGACGAGACCGACACCTGGATGGAGCTGGACGAGACGGACACCTGGATGGAGGCCGCAGACGGACACCGCCAAAGCCGCAGACGGACCCCGCGCAAGGAAGCCGCAGACTGACACCCACAAGGCCGCAGACGGACGCCGGACAAGGCCGCAGGGCAAAAATTTAAGTTTTCTTTTTTTTCCTTGCTGAGCTTGGGGTGCACGTTATACGCCGGGGCGCGGTATACCTTGATAAATACGGTATTTCAATTCAATGTCCTGGATAGCCCATCCCTTTCTCAGCTCTGTGCTTTCTCCTGCTGACCACTACTGCGCCCTGTAGGCAAGGAGATTCCATATGTGGCTCAAGTCTAATGCCCCGTACACACGACCGGTTTTCCCCGACGAGAAAACTGCCATTTTTTAGATTGGTCGGGAAAATTGGTCGTGTGTATGCTCCCTAGCAGTTTTCCCGACGAGAAAACTACCCGCAAAAAAATTAGAACCTGCTCTATTTTTCCCGTCAGTCTTTTTCTCGTCGCGAAAACCGCTCGTATGTGCTTTTTCGAGGGGAAAAAAAAAGCGCATGCTCAGAATCAAGTATGAGACGGGAGCGCTCGTTCTGGTAAAACTAGCGTTCGTAATGGAGATAGCACATTCATCAAGCGAATCATCTCTCACCAAACTTTTACTAACACGAGGATCACCAAAAGCAGCCCAAAGGGTGACGCCATTTGAATGGAACGTCCCCTTTATAGTGCCGTTGTACGTGTTGGACGTCACCGCGATTTGGTCGCGCGTTTTTTTTGACTGAACGTGTGTATGCAAGGAAGGCTTTGAGAGGAATCACGTCGGGAAAGACATTGGGTTTTGGCATGTCAGGAAAACCGGTCGTGTGTACAGGGCATGTGTGCACCTAATGGCACCACCAAATTTGCAAAATGTTGATAAAAAAAAAAAATTAATGCAAGATACAGCAATTAAAGGATAAGTTCACATTTCGACCAAAAAATAATGAATGCACATTTTTGTGCAGGAAAAAAAAATTGCATTTATTATTTTTTGTTTTGAGAGCCTAGAAAACATTGCACCAGTGATCAATAGATCGCTGATTGCCTGCAGGTCTCCTGCTGATCTGTCAATGTATCGGCTCGTACCATTCTGATGGGAGACTCAATGAACTACCATGGTGATCATAGCGCCATGGTAGTTCATTGAACACTACAAGACCACGACCGCAAAGACTGCCAGACCTTGTAGATTTCCATTCACAGAGGACAGTGTATGAGTGATGTGGCCAGGTGGGTGGGGCCCCACGGGGCTGTGTCTTTTTTTGAATTGTGGCAGCAGACACGGGGAGGAGATCCCTGGTCTACTGTCACAGCGAGGATCGGGGCACACTGCATTAATAACATGTTACCCTGAATATGGGTGTAACGAAATAAAAGGTGAAATTATTCTTTAATTAAATCCCAGGCAGGGATGAGCTCAGGTATGTTAGGATCCTAATCCAAACCGGCCTTAACTATCCCACCAGGAAGCTGTCACAATGCCCCACCAATCACAAGCGGCCAAGGCATTCCCAGCCCTGCAGTTGCCTGTATACACGACCCACCTGGTGGGATAGCTTAGGTGGTCTTGGACTTGAACCTGGTTCACGCCTATGCAGGGTGTTAATGCATTTTTTATGCTTTTTGCTTTTTTTGGGGAGGGGTCTGTTGCCATGAGGGAGAAACCAGCAAAAACGCAGCAGAAATGCATAAAAAAAAACGCAAGCACTGCTTTTTTACTGCATTTCTGTTGAAGTCTATGGAAACACAAACGCAAGCTGCTGCGAGAAAAAAGTCCCTGACACTTTCCAAAAAAATTAAAAAATAAAACACCAGTGGAACATGCAGTGACCGTGACCCATAGGAAACCATGCTAAATGGACTGTAGTACGTTTCTGCAAAACTGAAAATGCACAGGTGTGAACCAGGCTTAAAGTGATACTAAAGTCTCCGTTTTTTTTTCCATACAGGTCATATTTACCTGCTCTGTGCAGTGGTTTTGCACAGCAACCCAGATCCTCCTCTTCTTGGGTCCCTCACCTGCGCTCCTGGCCACTCCCTCCTGCTGAGTGCCCCCACAGCAAGCTGCTTGCTGTGGGGGCACCCGAGCCTGGCCGCTGCTCTGTGTGTCCTTTCAGACAGGGAGCCGCAGTTCAGCCCCACCCCCTTTCTCCTTATTGGCTCGCTGATCTTGATTGACAGCAGCGGGAGCCAATGAAGAGGGAGAGTCTCGGGCAGCCGAGACTCCCCAGTAACATCGCTGGCTCAGGTAAACCCGGGTACACACACTACAGTTTTTTTGGTCAACCCAGCAGTCGGAGCCGCTGTACCAACCATGCAGGATTCATTTGTCAATCTCCCCCGCTGAGCTGTTGTGTTTCCCGAGTCTGACAGGTAGGCGGCCCTCCCGCCAGAACACTCTGATCAGCGCTCTCTGCCATTGGCTGAGAGTGCTGATTGGGAGTCGGTCGGCTGCTGGTTTCCCAGCATGCCTGTCCGACAGAAGCTTCTGTCAGACAGGCCGACATAGAATGCATTAAGATAAAAAACCATCTGACTTTACAACCACTTGAAGATCTGAACACGCCCAAGCTCATCCCTAATCCCAGATGTCTAACTCTAGACTCCATGATAGAGTTTCAAAATACTAGCAGTATATAACCTCCTCCCGTTTTTCTTTAATTACTACATTGTTGTGAATAACTATATTAGTTTATATATCTTCTTAAAGTGGTTGTAAACCCACTATTTGGACTTTTACCTACAGGTAAGCCTATAATAAGGCTTACCTGTAGGTAAGGAGAATATCTCCTAAACCTGCACGGTTTAGGAGATATTCCCCCCGCAATGCGGGCGGCGCATGCGCAGGGGGGAATCCACGGCTGAAGGACCGGCATCCGCCGGACCCTGCCGATTTTAAATCTCCCGCGCGCACGAGGAAGAGATACCCGGAAGACACGCCGGAGCAAGATGACATCCTGCTCGGCGTGGACCAGGTAAATGGTACACACTTCGTTCCGAGGTAAGTATTTCATAATAGGCTAGTATGCGGTGCATACTAGCCTATTATGCCTTTTGCATTGCAGGTTTTGGGAAAAAAAATAAAAATTTTATGCGGTTTACAACCGCTTTAATATACAGGGAGTGCAGAATTATTAGGCAAGTTGTATTTTTGAGGATTAATTTTATTATTGAACAACAACCATGTTCTCAATGAACCCAAAAAACTCATTAATATCAAAGCTGAATATTTTTGGAAGTAGTTTTTAGTTTTAGCTATTTTAGGGGGATATCTGTGTGTGCATGTGACTATTGCTGTGCATAATTATTAGGCAACTTAACAAAAAAAAAAATATATACCCATTTCAATTATTTATTTTTACCAGTGAAACCAATATAACATCTCAACATTCACAAATATACATTTCTGACATTCAAAAACAAAACAAAAACAAATCAGTGACCAATATAGCCACCTTTCTTTGCAAGGACACTCAAAAGCCTGCCATCCATGGATTCTGTCAGTGTTTTGATCTGTTCACCATCAACATTGCGTGCAGCAGCAACCACAGCCTCCCAGACACTGTTCAGAGAGGTGTACTGTTTTCCCTCCTTGTAAATCTCACATTTGATGATGGACCACAGGTTCTCAATGCGGTTCAGATCAGGTGAACAAGGAGGCCATGTCATTAGATTTTCTTCTTTTATACCCTTTCTTGCCAGCCACGCTGTGGAGTACTTGGACGTGTGTGATGGAGCATTGTCCTGCATGAAAATCATGTTTACTTGAAGGATGCAGACTTCTTCCTGTACCACTGCTTGAAGAAGGTGTCTTCCAGAAACTGGCAGTAGGACTGGGAGTTGAGCTTGACTCCATCCTCAACCCGAAAAGGCCCCACAAGCTCATCTTTGATGATACCAGCCCAAACCAGTACTCCACCTCCACCTTGCTGGCGTCTGAGTCGGACTGGAGCTCTCTGCCCTTTACCAATCCAGCCACGGGCCCATCCATCTGGCCCATCAAGACTCACTCTCATTTCATCAGTCCATAAAACCTTAGAAAAATCAGCCTTGAGATATTTCTTGGCCCAGTCTTGACGTTTCAGCTTGTGTGTCTTGTTCAGTGGTGGTCGTCTTTCAGCCTTTCTTACCTTGGCCATGTCTCTGAGTATTGCACACCTTGTGCTTTTGGGCACTCCAGTGATGTTGCAGCTCTGAAATATGGCCAAATTGGTGGCAAGTGGCATCTTGGCAGCTGCACGCTTGACTTTTCTCAGTTCATGGGCAGTTATTTTGCGCCTTGGTTTTTCCACACGCTTCTTGCGACCCTGTTGACTATTTTGAATGAAACGCTTGATTGTTCGATGATCACGCTTCAGAAGCTTTGCAATTTTAAGAGTGCTGCATCCCTCTGCAAGATATCGCACTATTTTTGACTTTTCTGAGCCTGTCAAGTCCTTCTTTTGACCCATTTTGCCAAAGGAAAGGAAGTTGACTAATAATTATGCACACCTGATATAGGGTGTTGATGTCATTAGACCACACCCCTTCTCATTACAGAGATGCACATCACCTAATATGCTTAATTGGTAGTAGGCTTTCGAGCCTATACAGCTTGGAGTAAGACAACATGCATAAAGAGGATGATGTGGTCAAAATACTAATTTGCCTAATAATTCTGCACTCCCTGTATATACCAGAGAACAAACCTACATCAAAGCTGAACTCCAAGCAAACAGCTGAATAGATCATCAATATTCATGTACAGAAGCTGCTTTACCTATCAAAGGAGATGGAAATTTGTTCAGGCAGTTCTGACACCTACCAGGCAGTCGAGCTAGGCCAATGATCTGACTTTCCTCTGCTTTTTTTCAGTTACCCTTTATAAAAAATATGCAAAAAATCCCAAAGCACCCCAGTACAAAACATAAAAAAAATAAGACCTGAGTGACACTTGACAAAGGAGCGCGCATGCTCTGTTTCCTGACCAGCGCATGCTCTGAAACGCATTGTGGTTCCCGGCTCTCCGCCTGTTCAGCTGACGTCACACGCCAGTCCATGAGTCTTCCGTTTCAGCCACCACTTCCACCAACGGATTTAGTCGGCTTCTCCCCGGCTCCGTATGGCTATCATAGCCTGGATCTGAGGACACTTCTGGATGCACCTGTTGACTCCGGACCCTATACCAGCTAGGACATTCCCGTCGCTATTTTCCCGTCCCAAGCATCGCTTCATTTACTTTTATGTAAGTGTTGGATATACTAATTTGCTATTACATTAAAAACAGATTACTCAGAGGCGCTTTTTCTGTTTGTTTTTTCTCATTGAGCATAGGTGTGTGTCTGTCCAGAACTAATGTGTGAGCATAGGGCAGCCCATCCAGCCTGGCAGTGCTCGGGGGAGGGGCCGCTCCTCTTCCTGATACAAGGGTTCTAGATTTCAGTGGCTGCTGAGTGCTGATATGCAGGAATGAATTCCTCACACTGGGAGTCTTGGATCCCGCATTGTCTCCACCAACTCCAGTTCAAATGTCTCCCCCTCCCATCTCTATCTCGGGCTGCACAGAGAGAGAGAGCAGAGATGAGTCACAGTGTTCAGTGTGCTGGGGGATGGCATCCCAGCATCCCTTTACACGTGCTCTGGGTTGCCCCTGCTCTAGATGTTTTATGGCATTATAGATTGCATAGGATACACAGCACCTGCCCATTACTGCGCCTCAGTAGTCCATCTACAGATGTGATGTATAATGAGATGTACAAAGAGCCCTTTCACACTGACAGTGCTGGGGCGTCAGCGGTAAAGCTAGTTTTAGCGACGTTTTACTGTTATTTTAGAGGTACATTTAACCCCCACTAGCGGCCAAATAAAGGGTTCAAAGGCGCCATTGCCGAAGCGCTTTGCAGGCACTGCTCCTAAAGCGCCTCAAAGAAGCTACTTGCAGGGTTTTTTTGGACGTCCTGCCAGCGCACCGCCCCAGTGTGAAGGCACTTGGGCTCTCACACTGGGATTGCAGATGAGGCTTTTTTCAGGCGCTATTTTTAACGCTAAAGTGCCTGAAAAATGCCTCCAGTGTGAAAGGGGTCTAATGGACCATCTCCTGTACTATGTCTGCAGTCTGATCTTCTCCTGTACCATGTCTGTAGTCTCTGACCGTCTCCTGTATTATGTCTGCAGTCTCTGATCATCTCCTGTACTATGTCTGCAGTCTCTGATCATCTCCTGTACTATGTCTGCAGTCTCTGATCATCTCCTGTACTATGTCTGCAGTCTCTGATCATCTCCTGTACTATGTCTGCAGTCTCTGATCATCTCCTGTACCATGTCTGCAGTCTCTGACCGTCTCCTGTATCATGTCTGCAGTCTCTGATCATCTCCTGTACTATGTCTGCAGTCTCTGACCATCTCATGTACTGTCTGCAGTCTCTGACCATCTCCTGTACTATGTCTGCAGTCTCTGACCATCTCCTGTACTATGTCTGCAGTCTCTGACCATCTCCTGTACTATGTCTGCAGTCTCTGACCATCTCCTGTACTATGTCTGCAGTCTCTGATCATCTCCTGTACTATGTCTGCAGTCTCTGACCATCTCCTGTACTATGGCTGCAGTCTCTGATCATCTCCTGTACTATGTCTGCAGTCTCTGATCATCTCCTGTATCATGTCTGTAGTATGTCTGTAGTCTGTCAGTCTATCATGTCTGTAGTATGTCCCCCCTCCAGGTCCCAATAAAGTACTCTGCTTCTCTTCCTGTATTTTGTTTATTGTTAAGAGATCATGTAAGGATCCCAGGGTGATAAAGACTTTGTGGGGGAGCATCTCTGTGGTTGAGTCATTGCCAGAGAAACATTTGCAAAGGGGAGGAGTTAGTAAAATGACCACGCCCATGTGGGGGCGCCAAAAATATTTCTGCACCCAGGTACCTGTGACCCTTGGATCGGCTGCAGTACAGCTTATAAATATATAAATTACCCCCCCTCCAAATCTGAGTGCTAGAATTACACCAAACTATATAGAAGTACAGCTGAATGTAATATATTTAGTGATAGTTTTAATGAATACATAACTACCTTACATGGTGTTTTATTGAAAGTACAGCTGTAGCTTTCATATCTCCTTCAAGCAAAGCGGAAACACATGCCTAGAGAATTCTCAGACATAATTATTACTCTTACGTGCTGCCGTGTGCATGTACTGAAAAACACTATGGAAAATATTCATCGGAAAGAAATGATACCACCGAGTGAATGAACCCAAGGCAAATTTCAATATCACACAATTTTCAAGAAAACAGTATACTACACTCAATAAAACTAAGGGGCGTAAAATAATTTTTGGAGGTGACGGTACCACTGAAGGTCAGTCAATTGATTTACCATTTTTCTGTACAGAGGTGTAATATATCACGGCGCTACCCACAACTATTCCCAACAGAGAACGTGACACATTCTCCTTCCCCAGTGACCTCTGTGAAATGTAGTTCTTACATAGAAAAAATCGGAATAGATAAAGTTATTATGGCCTATCTTCTGTTATTCTTAAGAAGTAGCTGTTTGTTTGTCTGTGTCCATGTGGAAAGTGAATATGAATGGGGGTGCCTCTTTCATTAGTGATCAGCGGCCGCACTTGCAGGGTTCTAATGAGGACAGTGTCGGGATCTGAATCTCTTTGCGATTTCCTTTTGGGAGTATCTTACCAAAAAACTGAAATGTTTGTTGCAGAGGATGCCCAAAATCTGATTTGTATCTTAGTAGAGACTTCTGGGAAAATCAGTAAGCCAATCACATAAGCAGGAAATGACATATCTGGGAGGTAGTTCTGTACACCATGGCCCAGATTCACAAAGCACTTACGCCGACGTATATCAAGTTACGCCGACGTAAGTGCAAATGTGCGCTGTCGTATCTGTGCGCAAGACCCACAAACAGAGATGCGCCTAAAAATAGGCTTCACCCTGCCGACGTAACTTGCTAGGCGCATAGTGCCGCTCCCATGCAAATGAGGGAAATACGGCGATTCACGAACCTGCGTGCGCTCGACGCAGGCTACGAGAGGTGCGCGTAAGTTGTACGTCCGGCGTAAAGTTATGCCCCATAAAGGAGGTGAAACCCAGCAGCAGACATGCAAAGGTCTGCACCAAGGAACACAAGCCGGCGCAATTTACGTTGGACGTGTGTCTGGCTGGGCGTAGGTTACGTTCACGGCGTACGCTGTGATCCGGCGTATCTTAGGCAGTTGTTCCGACGTCTTACCTGCGATTTGCTATGCTGCCGTCGCGGTCTGTGTTGATGGGAAAATTAAGCTATTTTCTTTCCTGCAACCCATGGTTGCAGGAAAGAAATTTGCTCTGTGTGTGGCCGGCATTAGGTTGAAGTACAAATTCACAAAATTTAGTAAATTTGTACTACGCTCCAATTGCCCCTCCCCCTCCCAGTGCTGCCTTCTATTAACGACTTACCTTCCTCCCTTTTCTAGCAATCTTTACTGCCCTCGGCCTGGTGCCACATGGTCTTTTTCAGTAAACTGTCCCCATCAGCTCCTCTTCGTAGTGTGCACGTGTACGGTGGCCCATTCCTTTCTAAAAGTAAGTCAAACTACAGTTTTCCAGTGGAAGCCTCGGTTTGTTCTGCAGTTGCCATGGTGCTGTAGATGTGAACAGGTATGCAAGCAGCCACTTGTTGGCTTGATAGCTCGGTCGAGAGCACAAGCAACTGTGACGTTATTATTCACGACATGCCTTGAATGCAGCTGATTTTTTGTCTCCATACATGTCCAATGGTCCTACGCCAATGCCGGCATTTTCTTCCGAATGATGGTCTTCGGGCCTCTTCAGTTGCCTACGGGGGTGAAGTTATTCCTGCGCATGCGATAGTAGTCATCAGGTACTCGGAGACTGGCCTGCCACTCTAAGCTGAGCTGCGCATGCACAGCTCAGTTTACAGTGCCAGTGTTTTGTCGAGATGGTTCCCATATCGGATCTCCGTAGCCTCCGACTGTGCATGCGCGGCGCCTGTGCAGACGAGGCCGGACCCTATACGATAGAGGAACCATATCGTTAGAACACCTGCAGCTACAGACATCATTCAGATATCTTTTTCGGCTGGCGATCCCCTCAACCGTAAAAACAATCATAGAGGCAGTTCAGCTGCTTGATCGTTCTTACAGGCGGCGTGAGGGGATGAACCGTAGAAGGAATCCACCGACGCCGAAAGTTGAGCATAGAGATTTCCAAGGGACAGATGGTCCCCGGCAACCTCTATGACCTTTGGTGGCCCGGGCGCGACGTTATGAATGTCACATCCAGCCCAGTGGAAGCAAACATTGCCGGGGACTCAGCTGGGAGGGCCGAGATTGTCTATTTTTTTCAATTGATCTCTGTCTTTCCTGCCTGCCTGTCCATAAAGAGGACCTGTCACAAAGTGTTTTTTTTTTGTTTTTAAATAATAATAATTATTAGGGTTGTCCCGATACCGATACTAGTATCGGTATCGGGACCGATTCCGAGTATTTACTCATACTCCCGCAAATACCCCCGATACCGAAATAGAATACTCCCCCCCCCCCGCCGCTGACGCATCCCGCCGCTACGCCACATCCCCGCTTGGTTAATACGGGCAGGGAACATTACAGCTTTCATTTGAATAGCTGTAGTGTTTCCCGCCGCGTATAGACACTCCCCCTTGCTCGGGTGAACTGTCCAATCCCAAGCAAGGGGGAGTGTCTATACGCAGCGCGGCGCGAAAGACTACAGCTATTCAAATGAAAGCTGTAATGTTCCCCGCCCGTATTAACCAAGCGGTGGCACGGCGCGGCACCATGTACGGTAAGGGGGACATGGCTGCATATATGGGGGGGACATGGCTGCATATATGGGGGGGACATGGCTGCATATATGGGGGGGACATGGCTGCATATATGGGGGGGACATGGCTGCATATATGGGGGGGCCATGGCTGCATATATGGGGGGGGGACATGGCTGCATATGGGGGGGGACATGGCTGGATATATGGTGGGGACATGGCTGCATCTGTGGGGGGACATGGCTGCATATGTGGGGGGACATGGCTGCATATGTGGGGGGGACATGGCTGCATTTGTGGGGGGACATGGCTGCATTTGAGGACACATTTAAAAAAAAGTATCGGTATTCGGTATCGGCGAGTACATGAAAAAAGTATCGGTACTTGTACTCAGTCATAAAAAAGTGGTATCGGGACAACCCTAATAATAATTTTAAAAGGGAAAAGTGTAAAAAAAAAAAAAAAAAAAAAAAAAAAAAAGGATCTAAAATAAAAAAAATTAAAAAATTATGTTTTAAAAGTGCCCCTGTCCTCCCGCACAGAGAAGCGAACGCATACTTACGTTGCGCCAACATATGTAAACGGCGTTCAAACCACACATGTGAGGTATCGCCGCAAACTTTAGAGCAGGAGTAACAATTCTAGCCCAGGACCTCCTCTGTAACGCTAAACAGGTAACCTGTAAAAAATGTTAAAGCGTTTGCCTATGGAGATTTTTTAAGTACCAAAGTTCGTCGCCATTCCATGAGTAAGCGCAATTTTAAAGCATGACATGCTACATATCTATTTACTCGGCATAACATCATCTTTCACATTATATCCAAAAATTGGGCTAACTTTACAGTTTTGTTTTTTTAATTCATGAAACGGTTTCTTTTTCCAAAAAAAATTAAACGCATTTAAAAATTCGCTGCGCAAATACTGTGTGACATAAAAAGTTGCAACGGCCACTATTTTATTCCCTAGGGTCTCTGCTAATATATATATATATATATATATATATAATTTTTGGGGGTTCTGAGTCATTTTCTAGAAACAAAATGATAATTTGTACATGTAGGAGCGAAGTGGCAGAATTGGCACAGATGGCAATTGGTTAATTACAATGACATCAGCTGATTAACAGGAGATTCCAGGATTGGCTGGCCACAAGCTCACTAAAGTATTGCCATCAATACACATCAGATATAGGAGAGGAGGAAGGGAACTAATCCCTGTAATTTAGAATTAAGTAATTGCCTGTGGGGAGCGGGTGTTGGCTTTGCCCCTTGTAAAGGGCAATTTTTAGCAGGTCGTGTTTTGCAAGGTACACTGGGATGGGCAGATTTTTGGTATCCAGAGGTCATTTGGTTTAGAACGCATGGGGTGGAGTGAATTACCATTGACCCTTTAAAGGGACATACAAGGACAGAAATATTTGAGCTGTCATCTGTCACTTGATTTGTAAAGCAGCAGCTGCCATCCTGATCCTGGCTAAATAATTGGCTTGGAACAAACATGCAGAATGGTGGTTTAGGTTTTACTGGCTGCATGCTTCTTTGGGGTCATTGACTTTACGCCAAGATGCATGTTCTGCAAAATCCAATTAGCTCTCATGCTGGGAAATCTAAATGTGATCATCCATCTCTCCACATACTCGTCAAAATGAAAGGCCCTATAGCAGTGCGTTTTTGTAAAAATGACTTCTTAAAGTGGAACTCCAGGAAGACAAAGTCGTCCCTTTCAGTTGGGCTGCAGCTGCACTGTTAATTAACTGCTAGGGGGTAGATTCACATAGGGAGCGCGTAGTTTTGTGCGGGCGTAACGTAACCTATTTACGCTACGCCTCCGCAACTTTGACATGCAAGTGCAGTATTCACAAAGCAAAGTTGCGGCGGCGTAGCGTAAATAGGCCGGCGTAAGCCCGCCTATTTCAAATGTGGAAGATGTGGGCGTGTTTTATGTTAATTTATTGTGACTCCACGTAAATGACGCTTTTTCCGAACGGTGCATGCGCCGTCCATGAAAGTATCCCAGTGCGCATGCTCCAAATTAACCCGCAAAAATTCAATGCTTTCGACGTGAACGTAAATTACGCACAGCCCTATTAGCGAATGACTTACGCAAACAACGTAAAATTCGATGCGGTCCCGACATCCATACTTAACATTGGCTGCGCCTCATATAGCAGGGGTAACTTTACGCCGGAAAAAGCCTTACGTAAACGGCGTATCTGTACTGCGACGGCCAGGCGTACGTTCGTGAATAGGCGTATCTAGCTGATTTACATATTCTAGGCGTAAATCAGCGTACACGCCCCTAGCGGCCAGCGTAAATTCGCAGTTAAGATACGACGGCGTAAGAGACTTACGCTGGTCGTATCTTAGAGAAATTCTGGCGTATCTGATTCTTTGAATCAGGTGCCAGGATACGACGCCTCACACTCAAAGATACGACGGCGTATCTGGAGATACGCCGTCGTATCTCCTACATGAATCTAGCCCTAGGTGTCCAGGACCAGGTACAGCAGTTTTACTTCCCTGAACCTCCATGCTGCTAGACCGGTCACCGTCGCCTCTTCTTCCCTTTGCTCCAAAGTCCTCTGACATCATCGAGACCGATGACAGTCCAAGGGACAGTCCACTGACAAAGCATAGGTAAGCGCTGTCTGCTGGGGGAGTGGAAAATGAGCTAAGAAAAAATTATTTTCCCATACCCTCAAAGGAAACAAACAATTAAACCTTGCCGTTTGGGCGCAGCCTCACTGCACGGGAGGACTTTCCGTTTTCCTGGAGTTCAGCTTTAAGAAGTCATTTTTACAATGTATTATATTTATGTATGCAGATCACAGGAGTGTGCTTATTTTTGCTCTTCTATGACCAAGAGTCAGCTGATAGCAGGCTATTGCCCACTATCAGCTGAGAGGGCAGAGCTGCTCCAGGCTGTAGCCTAGACAATATTGTCAGGATCCACCCAACAGCCATATTGACAGCTGGCTCTACCTTTCAGCACAAGGCTGAGAGCTGGAGCCAGCTGCGCCCACTCCCTTCCCTGCCCAGCACTCAAGCGAGTGTTGGACGAGCAGAAACTGACAGTCACCTCTCTCTGTTCTGAGCACACTGAGAGCTGAGCGATCAGAGGTCATGGGATCGCACAGTTCTTGGTCTTAGATCCAATGTGTAGCAGCTGCAGCATAGGTGCAACTTTGCAAGTATGATTTTTTTTTTTTTTTTTTTTTACCTCCCCTTTAATTCATCATGGGCAAAGGACGGTAAAGAACAGGGGTCTCCAAACTTTCTCAAGAAGGGCCAGTTTACTGCCCATCACACTTTATAGGGGCCGGACCGTAGCCACCAGAAGTAAAAAATGTCCTAGCATCATTGGGAGAAACCGTGTCCTATTTTTGGTGTCATTGGGAGGAACAGTGTCCCATTTTTGATGACATTGGGAGGAACCTTGTCCCATTTTTGGTGACATTGGGGGGAAAGGTCACCCATCATTGGTGTAATTGGGAGGAACTGTGCCCCATCTTTTGTGACATTGGGAGGAACTGTCACTCATCGTTCCTGACAATGGAAGGAACTGAACTCGTCGTTGGTGACATTGGGAGGAACTGTCACTCGTCATTGGGAGGAACTGTCACTCGTCGTTGGTGACAATGGGAGAAACTGTCACTCGTCGTTGGTGACAATGGAAGGAACTGTCACTCGTCGTTGGTGACAATGGGAGGAACTGTCTCCTGTCATTGGGAGGAACTGTCATCGGTCATTGTGAGGAGCTGTCACCATCGTTGGCGTCATTGGGAGGAACTGTCACTCGTCGTTAATGACAATGGAAGGAACTGTCACTGGTCATTGGGAGGAACTGTCACCGGTCATTGGGAGGAGCTGTCACCGGTCATTGGGAGGAGCTGTCACCGGTCATTGGGAGGAGCTGTCACCGGTCATTGGGAGGAGCTGTCACCGGTCATTGGGAGGAGCTGTCACCCATTATTGGTGTCATTGGAAGGAACTGTCACTCGTCGTTCGTGACAATGGAAGGAACTGAACTCGTCGTTGGTGACAATGGGAGAAACTGTCTCCTGTCATTGGGAGGAACTGTCACCGGCCATTGGGAGGAACTGTCACCGGTCGCTGGGAGGAGCTGTCACCCGTCGTTGGTGTCATTGGGAGGAACTGTCACTCGTCGTTCGTGACAATGGAAGGAACTGAACTCGTCGTTGGCGACATTGGGAGAAACTGTCTCCTGTCATTGGGAGGAACTGTCACCGGTCATTGCGAGGAGCTGTCACCCATCCTTGGTGTCATTGCGAGGAGCTGTCACCCATCCTTTGTGTCATTGCGAGGAGCTGTCACCCATCCTTTGTGTCATTGCGAGGAGCTGTCACCCATTGTTGGTGTTAGTTGATAAAAAAGTGCCCCAAGGGATAGAAGCAAGCAAAGGGCCACAGTTTGGAGACCACTGGTATAGAACGCACGAATGTCAGTACTGAGGCGCAGAGGCCCATAAAGGTCAATGGCGGCGCATCAAAATGCGTATAATGTGCTGTGTTGCCAAGGTATTAACAAGGCTTGGTCATGGGCTGTTAACCCTATCCACTCCAAATTGTGAATTTAAATAAATGTTTCCATCGCACCTCAACACTCATAGATCTAAATGTGTCCTAAACTGAATTCAAGGTCACAAGAAGAAGGGATGCCGAGGATTTATGTAAGCACAGCTATTCCCACAGGCCTCGCCATTCTACAAATAGCACTATTGATCTCCCATCCCCCCTGCCCTGGATGTATTAAGATTTATAGATTTACTACAGATGATACAGCAACACACAGACATATATATTTGTAAAAAAAAACATACTATTTCACAATTCTACAGATCTCTGTATGAATGAATGAAACTGATGCAAAAATAAAATGATACATTTGTATCTGTATGTGAAAAGAAAAAAGAGGACCTGTATACAGACAGAGCCAGCATCACTGCAGACAAACAACTCCCTCCGCAGCCATGACTGCAGTGCTGCCCAGACCCATCCACCCCCCTCTGCAGGCAAATATGGACCGGATCTCATAGAATGCCCTCCTGACAGCTGATGTGTGAGTGGCACGGGGGTGCCCAGCATACATTGTTATTGATGTTCTTCCCCTCCCTCATATAATAATCGGATCCAAGGACACGGGTGGTCTGTAGGTGGAGAAGTGCTGCAATGATTCAGGCAAGATGGATGGTGGGTGACACTGAGCATGCATTGTACCTATGATCACTTACCTTGGGGTCCTTCTCGTAGTAGTACTGCTGGGTCCTGATCCATCTGCCCACCAGGTGGTCCCGCACAGTGTGTGCCAGGGCAAAGTAGTAGTCTCTGGGGGTGGACACGTTCCGATCCTTCACTAAGGTGAAGTGTAGATGTCTATTGAAGCTTTTCCTGACCTCGGACACATCGCCCAGCCCGGCGATGCCCCGCACACTGATCTGCTTTCTCTTATCGGAGTCTGACAAGGGGGCGGCCATGGTTCTTCTATGGGGGGTAAGCGATCTGTTTGCAGTCGCTTGTCAGGATAGAATGCTGCTTGGATGCTGGATCCCGAGAGCTACAGGACTCCGCCTGACGTCATGGCCATGTGACCCCCCGGGTGGGCGGAGACAAGGAGCCTGTCTGGGCGGATGATGGAGGGAGGAGGGGTGCTCTCCGCTGTCCTGACTGAGCTTGGTGTGCCAGGTGCTGCTGGGAGGTGGGGGGGCACAGCTCCATGGAGGGCAAGGGGTGATGGAATGTGCTCACCGAAAATGGAAACGAAAATCTAGAAAGGTTAAAGCATGGATAGAGTAATGGAGGGTTATTTTTGCCATCTGTGTCTCATTGGGGAGGTTTCCCTTCACTTCCTGTCTTATAGCCACTTATGCGTTTATAAGCATTTGGTTAAGAAACATCATAAGACCCTCCCTAAGCTCAAAAAACAGTATTATTTAACCATTTCAGCCATTTTGTGAGACCAGAGTGAGTAGCAGCTGAGAGAGCAGCAGTGTATGTGTATTTAGCATGTCACTTGCCATGTCACCTGCCTCAAGTTGTGAATTGTCCACTTGCCACATCATCTGCCATGTCACCTGGCCACGCCACCTGCCACAAGTTGTGGATTGTCCATGTCACCTGGCCACGTCACCTGCCACAAGTTGTGGATTGTCCACTTGCCATGTCACCTGGCCACGTCACCTGCCACAAGTTGTGGATTGTCCACTTGCCACGTCATCTGCCATAAGTGGATTATCCACTTGCCAAATCACCTGGCCACGTCACCTGCCACAAGTTGTGGATTGTCCACTGGCCACGTCACCTGCCATGTCACCTGCCACAAGTTGTGGATTGTCCACTTGCCATGTCACCAGGCCACGTCACCTGCCACAAGTTGTGGATTGTCCACTGGCCAGGTCACCTGCCACAAGTTGTGGATTGTCCACTTGCCACGTCACCTGACCACAACACCTGCCACAAGTTGTGGATTGTCCACTTGCCACGTCACCTGCCACAAGTGGATTATCCACTTACCAAATCACCTGGCCACGTCACCTGCCACAAGTTGTGGATTGTCCACTGGCCATGTCACCTGCCATGTCACCTGGCCACATCACCTGCCACAAGTTGTGGATTGTCCACTGGCCACGTCAACTGGCCATGTCACCTGCCACAAGTTGTGAATTGTCCACTTGCCACGTCAGCAGCAGTGTACGTGTATTTAGCGTGTCACTTGCCATGTCACCTGCCTCAAGTTGTGAATTGTCCACTTGCCACATCATCTGCCACGTCACCTGGCCACGCCACCTGCCACAAGTTGTGGATTGTCCACGTCACCTGGCCACGTCACCTGCCATGTCACCTGGCCATGTCACCTGCCACAAGTTGTGGATTGTCCACTTGCCATGTCACCTGGCCACGTCACCTGCCACAAGTTGTGGATTGTCCACTTACCACGTCACCTGCCATAAGTGGATTATCCACTTGCCAAATCACCTGGCCACGTCACCTGCCACAAGTTGTGGATTGTCCACTGGCCACGTCACCTGCCATGTCACCTGGCCACCTGCCACGTGGTTGTGGATTGTCCACTTGCCATGTCACCTGGCCACGTCACCAGGCCACGTCACCTGCCACAAGTTGTGGATTGTCCACTGGCCACGTCACCTGGTCACGTCAACTGGCCACGTCACCTGCCACAAGTTGTGGATTGTCCACTTGCCACGTCACCTGACCACGACACCTGCCACAAGTTGTGGATTGTCCACTTGCCATGTCACCTGGCCACGTCACCTGCCACAAGTTGTGGATTGTCCACTTGCCACGTCACCTGCCATAAGTGGATTATCCACTTGCCAAATCACCTGGCCACGTCACCTGCCACAAGTTGTGGATTGTCCACGTCACCTGGCCCCATCACCTGGCCACCTGCCACGTGGTTGTGGATTGTCCACTTGCCATGTCACCTGGCCACGTCACTTGCCACGTCACCAGGCCACGTCACCTGCCACAAGTTGTGGATTGTCCACTGGCCACGTCAACTGGCCACGTCACCTGCCACAAGTTGTGGATTGTCCACTTGCCACGTCACCTGACCACGACACCTGCCACAAGTTGTGGATTGTCCACTTGCCACGTCACCTGCCACAAGTGGATTATCCACTTACCAAATCACCTGGCCACGTCACCTGCCACAAGTTGTGGATTGTCCACTGGCCACGTCACCTGCCATGTCACCTGGCCACATCACCTGCCACAAGTTGTGGATTGTCCACTTGCCACGTCACCTGGCCACGTCACCTGCCACGTCACCTGGCCACGTCACCTGCCACAAGTTGTGGATTGTCCACTGGCCACGTCACCTGCCACGTCAACTGGCCATGTCACCTGCCACAAGTTGTGAATTGTCCACTTGCCACGTCAGCAGCAGTGTACGTGTATTTAGCGTGTCACTTGCCATGTCACCTGCCTCAAGTTGTGAATTGTCCACTTGCCACATCATCTGCCATGTCACCTGGCCACGCCACCTGCCACAAGTTGTGGATTGTCCACGTCACCTGGCCACGTCACCTGCCATGTCACCTGGCCACGTCACCTGCCACAAGTTGTGGATTGTCCACTTGCCATGTCACCTGGCCACGTCACCTGCCATAAGTGGATTATCCACTTGCCAAATCACCTGGCCACGTCACCTGCCACAAGTTGTGGATTGTCCACTGGCCACATCACCTGGCCACGTCACCTGCCATGTCACCTGGCCACCTGCCACGTGGTTGTGGATTGTCCACTTGCCATGTCACCTGGCCACGTCACCTGCCACAAGTTGTGGATTGTCCACTGGCCACGTCACCTGGTCACGTCAACTGGCCACGTCACCTGCCACAAGTTGTGGATTGTCCACTTGCCACGTCACCTGACCACGACACCTGCCACAAGTTGTGGATTGTCCACTTGCCACGTCACCTGCCACAAGTGGATTATCCACTTACCAAATCACCTGGCCACGTCACCTGCCACAATTTGTGGATTGTCCACTGGCCCGTCACCTGCCATGTCACCTGGCCACATCACCTGCCACAAGTTGTGGATTGTCCACTTGCCACGTCACCTGGCCACGTCACCTGGCCACGTCACCTGCCACATCACCTGCCACAAGTTGTGGATTGTCCACTGGCCACGTCACCTGCCACGTCAACTGGCCACGTCACCTGCCACAAGTTGTGAATTGTCCACTTGCCACGTCACCTGACCACGACACCTGCCACAAGTTGTGGATTGTCCACTTGCCATGTTACCTGGCCATGTCACCTGGCCACGTCACCTGCCACAAGATGTGGATTGTCCACTTGCCACATGACCTGGCCATGACACCTGCCACGTCACCTGTCCATGTCACCTGCCTGTTATTGTGTGATGTGTGTTATTCGCGTTGTAAGTTGCTCCAAGTCTCGCTGAAGTCGCCTTGCAAAGTCGCGCTGTAAATTGGGTTGCCCCTGTGTGAACCAGCACTAAGGCTAAGCTAGCTAACTGAATTATTATTTCTACTGGATACACATTTGATACATTTCTGTATTGGTTTAATTTTAGATACATTGTCATCGCACAAAGGATTTGTTTTCAAAACGCTGGACTTACATTGGGTGATATGTATCATCTCTGAATGTAATCATTGCACTTTATTGGGTTATTTGTAGCAAAGCAGTTTGGGATTATTTATTATATATTTTTCTTATTTATTTATTTATTTGATTTGGTGAAGGTTGGTTTATTTAAATTCAACATCAGTTGTTGTAGAATGTAGAGGAATGATAAACTCCTAATTAGGGATGAGCTTCGAGTTCGAGTCGATAAGCGAACAATTTGGGGTGTTCACGGAAAATTCGAAAACCCTGTAAAAGTCTATGGGAGAAATTTAAAGTGCTGATTTTAAAGGCTAATATGCAAGTTATTGTCCTTAAAAGTGTTTGGGGACCTGGGTCCTGCCCCAGGGGACATGTATCAATGCAAAAAAAGTTTTTAAAATGGCAGTTTTTTCAGGAGCAGTGATTTTAATAATGCTCAAAGTGAAACAATAAAAGTGAAATATTCCTTTAAATTTCGTACCGGGGGGGGGGGGGTGTATAGTATGCCTATGAAGTAGCACCTTGTTTCCCCCGTGCTTAGAACTGTCCCTGCACAAAGTGTAATTTCTGAAGGAAAAAAGTCATTTCAAATCACTCGTGGCTATAATGAATTGTCGGCTCCCGGCAATTCAGAGAAAAGTCATTTATAAAAAAAAAAAGCGTGGGGGTCCCCCCAAATTCAATTACCAGGCCCTTCAGGTCTGGTATGGATATTAAGGGGAACCCCGCATCAAATTTTAAAAAAAATTACGTGGGGTTGACCCCAAATATCCATTCCGGACCCTTCAGGTCTGGTGTGGTTTTTAAGGGGAACTCCACCCCAAATAAAAAAAAAATGGCATGAAGTTCCCCCCAAAAATCCACACCAGACCCCCTTATCCGAGCACGCAACCTGGCAGGCCGCAGAAAAAGAGGTGGGAAGGTGGAGAGAGCACCCCCCCCTCCTGAACCGTACCAGGCCACATGCCCTCAACATTGGGAGGATGCTATTGGGGTCTGTGACCCCTCAAAGCACCATGTCCCCATGTTGATGGGGACAAGGGCCTCATCCCCCCAACCCTTGGCCGTTGGTTGTGGGGGTTTGCGGGCGGGGGGCTTATCCGAATTTAGAAGACTCTTTAACAAAGGGGACCCCTAGATCCTGCCCCCCCATGTGAATTGGTAATGGGGTACATTGTACCTCTACTATTTCACTAAGGAAGTGTAAAGAATTGTTAAGAAAAAACACACACACACCGTTGAGAAAGTCCTTTATTAAAAAATAATAATCCAGTGGTGGTAATCCGCTCTCGGTCTCCGCTCCAACGCTGTCGGTATCCTGCGACGGGTGATCTCCTCTCTGCCGGGGTCCAGCGATGAGAAGATCTCTTCATCCAGCGCACGCATCCCCTGTCTCCACTGGAGACAGCACGGAGAATGAGGCGGCTTCAGCCAGTGACAGCTCTTATGTAGGTGAGGGCCAGGTGACATGGCAAGTGGACAATCCACAACTTGTGGCAGGTGACGTGGCAAGTGACGTGGCCAGGTGACATGGCAAGTGGACAATCCACAACCACGTGGCAGGTGGCCAGGTGATGGGGCCAGGTGACGTGGACAATCCACAACTTGTGGCAGGTGACGTGGCCAGGTGACATGGCAAGTGGACAATCCACAACCACGTGGCAGGTGGCCAGGTGACATGGCAGGTGACGTGGCCAGGTGACGTGGCCAGTGGACAATCCACAACTTGTGGCAGGTGACGTGGCCAGGTGATTTGGCAAGTGGATAATCCACTTATGGCAGGTGACGTGGTAAGTGGACAATCCACAACTTGTGGCAGGTGACGTGGCCAGGTGACATGGCAAGTGGACAATCCACAACTTGTGGCAGGTGACATGGCCAGGTGACATGGCAGATGACGTGGCCAGGTGACGTGGACAATCCACAACTTGTGGCAGGTGGCGTGGCCAGGTGACGTGGCAGATGATGTGGCAAGTGGACAATTCACAACTTGAGGCAGGTGACATGGCAAGTGACACGCTAAATACACGTACACTGCTGCTGACGTGGCAAGTGGACAATTCACAACTTGTGGCAGGTGACATGGCCAGTTGACGTGGCAGGTGACGTGGCCAGTGGACAATCCACAACTTGTGGCAGGTGATGTGGCCAGGTGACATGGCAGGTGACATGGCCAGTGGACAATCCACAACTTGTGGCAGGTGACGTGGCCAGGTGATTTGGTAAGTGGATAATCCACTTGTGGCAGGTGACGTGGCAAGTGGACAATCCACAACTTGTGGCAGGTGTTGTGGTCAGGTGACGTGGCAAGTGGACAATCCACAACTTGTGGCAGGTGACCTGGCCAGTGGATTTTAATAATGCTCAAAGTGAAACAATAAAAGTGAAATATTCCTTTAAATTTCGTACCGGGGGGGGTGTATAGTATGCCTATGAAGTAGCACCTTGTTTCCCCCGTGCTTAGAACTGTCCCTGCACAAAGTGTAATTTCTGAAGGAAAAAAGTCATTTCAAATCACTCGTGGCTATAATGAATTGTCGGCTCCCGGCAATTCAGAGAAAAGTCATTTATAAAAAAAAAAAGCGTGGGGGTCCCCCCAAATTCAATTACCAGGCCCTTCAGGTCTGGTATGGATATTAAGGGGAACCCCGCATCAAATTTTAAAAAAAATTACGTGGGGTTGACCCCAAATATCCATTCCGGACCCTTCAGGTCTGGTGTGGTTTTTAAGGGGAACTCCACCCCAAATAAAAAAAAAATGGCATGAAGTTCCCCCCAAAAATCCACACCAGACCCCCTTATCCGAGCACGCAACCTGGCAGGCCGCAGAAAAAGAGGTGGGAAGGTGGAGAGAGCACCCCCCCCTCCTGAACCGTACCAGGCCACATGCCCTCAACATTGGGAGGATGCTATTGGGGTCTGTGACCCCTCAAAGCACCATGTCCCCATGTTGATGGGGACAAGGGCCTCATCCCCCCAACCCTTGGCCGTTGGTTGTGGGGGTTTGCGGGCGGGGGGCTTATCCGAATTTAGAAGACTCTTTAACAAAGGGGACCCCTAGATCCTGCCCCCCCATGTGAATTGGTAATGGGGTACATTGTACCTCTACTATTTCACTAAGGAAGTGTAAAGAATTGTTAAGAAAAAACACACACACACCGTTGAGAAAGTCCTTTATTAAAAAATAATAATCCAGTGGTGGTAATCCGCTCTCGGTCTCCGCTCCAACGCTGTCGGTATCCTGCGACGGGTGATCTCCTCTCTGCCGGGGTCCAGCGATGAGAAGATCTCTTCATCCAGCGCACGCATCCCCTGTCTCCACTGGAGACAGCACGGAGAATGAGGCGGCTTCAGCCAGTGACAGCTCTTATGTAGGTGAGGGCGGGGCCACCCGTCACGTGACGCACCCGTCACATCACTGGGGAATCTTGGGCTCTCCTGAGCCGACAATTCATTATAGCTGCGAGTGATTTTAAATGACTTTTTTTCCTTCAGAAATGACACTTTGTGCAGGGACAGTTCTAAGCATGGGAAAGAAGCGCTACTTTGCAGGCATACTATACACCCCCCCCCCCCCCCCCCCCAAGTACGAAATTTAAAGGAATATTTCACTTTTATTGTTTCACTTTAAGCATTATTAAAATTACTTCTCCCGAAAAAAAAATGCAGTTTTTAAAACTTTTTTTTGCATTGATACATGTCCCCTGGGGCAGGACCCAGGTCCCCAAACACTTTTTAGGACAATAACTTGCATATTAGCCTTTAAAATTAGCACTTTAGATTTCTAACGTTTGAGTCCCATAGACTTCACACAAAAGTTCACACAAACTTTTGGTCTGTTCGCAGGTTCTGGTGCGAACCGAACGGGGGGGGGGGGGGGGGGGGGTTTGGGTCATTCCTGTAACTGGCAATATGGCACTCATAATACTAATGTGCCACATCCCAAAAGGTATGGAGATGTGAGAAAATTGGAATAATGGACTTTAAAGGCATGTATAAAATGAATATAGTTTTATTAATCTACATATACATCAATAACACAATACATAAAATACAGTACATAGACATAAAAATAGGACTCAATGTTGTTCCCTGGAGGATATATTGGGTTTTACTTCCTGTGTGACAGTATTGAGGTATAGCCACACATGGATGTTCTCTCAAAGCGGGTTCCACTTATCCTCTTTAATAGATAAAAGCACTTCTGCTCTACATGTTTCGCAACCTGAGCCGTAGTTTCTTCTGTGCCATGGACACCAGACAGCAATAAACCCCCCAGTTGGCCACCAGAGCCCTTACAGACAGAGGCAACCACAATTAGCACATTGGTCAGGATGTGGGGATATACAAGGTAAGTCAAAAGAGAACATTTGGAAATCCACTAATGCTTATAGCAGACTAATTGATAGCCTTCTTAAAGCGGGAGTTCACCCATTTTTAAAAAAAAAAAAAATCTCCCCTTAGCTTCCTGCTCGTTCGGTCTAGGGGAATCGGCTATTTATATTAAAATATGAGCAGTACTTACCCGTTTTCGAGCTGCATCTTCTTCCGTCGCTTCCGGGTATGGGTCTTCGGGAGCGGGAGTTCCTTCTTGATTGACATTCTTCCGAGAGGCTTCCGACGGTCGCATCCATCGCGTCACTCGTAGCCGAAAGAAGCCGAACGTCGGTGCGGCTCTATACTGCGCCTGCGCACCGACGTTCGGCTTCTTTCGGAAAATCGTGACGCGATGGATGCGACCGTCGGAAGCCTCTCGGAAGCCTGTCAATCAAGAAGGAACGCCCATTCCCGAAGCCCATACCCGGAAGCGACGGAGAGGATGCGTCTCGTAAACGGGTAAGTACTGCACATATTTTAAAATAAATAGCCGATTCCCCTAGTAATAACGAGCAGGAATCTAAGGGGGAAAAGTGCCCTCTAAGGGTGAACCCCCGCTTTAAGTCTTCAAATTGTTGCTGGTATACTGAAAAAAAGAGACCTCAGTTAGAAACTTTCCAAACTTTTCCTGGTAAGAATCGTAGGCTATCCGGGTAAATCCTGTGAGCAAGCTGGATAAGAGGTGCGGGGGACTTTCATCCCCCTCGAGGCACCATTCACATTAGTGCGTCTCCAAAGTCGCACGATTTCATGTGCGACTTTGGAGCGCAAGTTTGATGCGACTTTTGGTGAGACCTTGATCCGACTTTACACTCTCTGGACCAAAGTCGCATCAAAAGTTACACCAAATGAGTGTAGGCACGTTTTCAAAATCACTGCAACGTTCAGTCATACAGATCTGGGCCCGGATTCAGAAAGATTTTACGCTGGCGTATCTATTGATACGCCGCGTAAGTTTTAAGATGCGCCGTCGTATCTCTGCGCGGTATTCTTAAAGCTAGATACGCCTGAAATCTGGCTTCAGTCGACCGACGTAAGTCTTAGTACGCCGTCGTATCTTGGGTGCATATTTACGCTGGCGGCTAGGGGCGCTTCCATTGATTTACGCGTTGAATATGCAAATGACCTAGATACGTCGATTCACAAACGTAGTTCCGTCCGCCGCATCTATATACGCTGTTCATGTAAGGCGTCGGTCCGGCGTAACTTTACCCCTCAAAAAACAGGGGTAAGTCATGTTAGGTATGGACGTCGGAACAGCGGCGTATTTTACGTCGTTTGCGCAAGTCATCCGTGAATGGGGATGGGCATAGGTTATGTTCACGTCGACTAAACATTGAGCCGGCGTAACTTAGGGACAAAATTTGACGTGATACTGAGCATGCGCGCGCATGCGCCGTTAGTAAGGTGCGTCATTTACATGGGGTCACGATTCATTAGCATACAACACGCCCCCTACCAGCCTACTTTGAATTAGGCAGTCTTACGCCGGCCCATATACGCTACGCCGCCGTAACTTCGGGCGCAAGTTCTTTCTGAATACACTACTCGCCTGACTAAGTTACGGCGGCGTAGCGCATATGAGATGCGCTATGCCCGACTAAAGATACGCGCATCTTTCTGAATCTGGCCCCTAAACTTGTGCCATTGCAAACAATGGGCTGTGGCTTGTCATGTGACTCGTCATGTCCAAAGTCGCGTGACAAGTCGCCCAAGTATCAATGGTCCAAAGTCACATATCAAGTTGCACAAGTGCCAATGGGCCGTAAATGTTAAAGCAGAACTGAATGCATTTTACCAAAAATTGCAAGCAGGCAGGATATTAAGCCCCAATTCACACTGAATGCAACTTTAAAATCACGCTACCTTGGAGTGATTTAAAAAACGCCGGCCAGTGCGATTTCATGTGTGGCTTGCCAACATCTGCATCTTCATGCACAGATAACTATGCAAGTCGCACATGAAATCGGCAAAAAAAGTGCAGGAACCTTTTAAAAATCGGTGCAAGTCAGAGTTGCATGGATTTGAATGGTTCTATTGGCACAACTAGGGTGCATTGTCATGCAATTGGCAAATCGCATGACAAATCTCACTGATGTGAACCTGGACATGTAATGTCTCTTCTACACTAAAATACATGTACAGTTTTCGGCAGAATGTAAACTGATTTGCGCACATGCAGCTCAGTTTACAATGCTGGCACGGTTCCTGTGTGCTGGGTGGCTGACTCCTGTGCATGCGCAGGACTTATGTCATCTCCTGCCAGCCAATTGAGATGCCTGAAGACTAAAACTCAGGGAGAAGATTTGTAATGTAATTTGACTGTTTACTTGTATGTATGTTATCACATTCAATAAAAACTATCAGACATGAATGTGTCTGTTTGTATACAGTATGTATAATAAAACCGTCTGCTTTGTGTTGGTATCATATAAAGTGATCAGTGGTCGCACTCAGTGGCTTCTCAAGTGGAAAAGATTGCATTAAGAAATAAATTGATTTATCTCTTATCTCTTATTTTTCTCTTGAAGAGGAGAAGGTTTTAAATTACTTTGCATTCCAACGCCATAAATAACCTTAGGAATGTGGTGTGAAAATCTTGACCCTGGATACTGATTGGGCCAAAGGCCTGCGCCTAGGTCACCTTGTAAGTGATTTGGCCCTGCCCTCAAGTGAGCTTCTTAACTGGGCACAGCAAACCTTTTATGATTGCCTTTAAAGAGGTTGTAAAGGTAATTTTTTTCCCTAAATAGCTTCCTTTACCTTAGTGCAGTTCTCCTTCACTTACCTCATCCTTCCATTTTGCTTTTAAATGTCCTTATTTCTTCTGAGAAATCCTCACTTCCTTTTCTTCTGTCTGTAACTCACCACCGTAATGCAAGGCTTTCTCCCTGGTCTGGAGTGTCGTGCTCGCCCCCTCGCTTGGACTACTGGGGAGTCAGGGCGCCCACTAACACACAGCTCCTTTCTCTATCTGCAACGTAGAGAGTGTCCCGACTCTCCTGTATTCAAGGGGAGGGGTCGAGCACAACACTCCACACCAGGAAGAAAGCCTTGCATTACGGTGGTGAGTTACAGACAGAAGAACAGGAAGTGAGGATTTCTCAGAAGAAATAAGGACATTTAAAAGCAAAATGGAAGTATGAGGTACGTGAAGGAGGACTGCACTAAGGTAAAGGAAGCCATATAGGAAAAAAAAATTGTACCTTTACAACCCCTTTAACTGGGCACAGTAAACCTTTTATGATTGCCTTTAACCACTTAAGGACCCCCTACCGATGATATACGTCGGCAGAATGGCACAGCTGGGCACAAGCACGTACCTGTACGTGTCTCTTTAAGGCCCAGCCGTGGGGTCGCGAGCGCACTGCCGGCGGCGCGCTCGCGACCCGGTCCGAAGCTCTGTGACCGCGCCCGCGATCGGAGCTGAAGAACGGGAAGAGGTGTGTGTAAACACACCTTCCCCGTTCTTCATTGTGGCAGTGTCAGTGATCGTCTGTTCCCTGATATAGGGAAAGACGATCACTGACATCACACGTCCAGCCCCGCCCCCCTACAGTTAGAAACACATATGAGGTCACACTTACCCCTACAGTGCCCCCTAGTGGTTAACTCCTAAACTGCAATGTAATTTTCACAGTAATCAGTGTATTTTTATAGCACTTTTTGCTGTGAAAATTACAATGGTCTCAAAAATGTGTCCGCCATAATGTCGCAGTCCCGAAAAAAATCGCTGATCGCCGCCATTAGTAGTAAAAAAATAAATTATTAATAAAAATGCAATAAAACTATCCCCTATTTTGTAAACGCTATACCAATCGATAAACGCTTATTGTGATTTTTTTTTAACCAAAAATAGGTAGAAGAATACGTATCGGCCTAAACTGAGGAAACATTTTTTTTTATATTTTTTGGGGGGATATTTATTATAGCAAAAAGTAAAAAATATTGCATTTCTTTCAAAATTGTCGCTCTATTTTTGTTTATAGCGCAAAAAATAAAAACTGCAGAGGTGATCAAATACCACCAAAAGAAAGCTCTATTTGTGGGAGCCACGTCGCACGACCGCGCAATTGTCAGTTAAAGCGACGCAGTGCCGTTTTGCAAAAAGGGGCAAGGTCCTCAACCTGCATAATGGTCCGGGTCTTAAGTGGTTAAAGTGATATTAAACCCAAATGCAAACATTTATTACATTGCAGCTTACCAATTCTTATGTCCAGTACACACATGCCGAATGTCAGGAGACATTGGCTGGTTCAATAAAAACCAGCTGACCTTCGGCCCGTGTGTATGTCAGACAGTCTGACAGAAGCTGGCCGTTTGGCTGAACTCTGTCGGACGTGCATGCTGGAAAACCAGAAGCTGACTGACTCCCGAACAGCGCTCTCAGCCAATGGCTGAGAGCGCTGACTGGAGGGTTCCCCCTGTCAAAACAAAGTTTTAGTGCAGCATAACACGTTCTGTTGTACAATAATACATTTTGCATAGAGATGTACACATTAAATACACTAAAATAATGGACACCTGAGGTTGCACATGGGATAGATGGGTTTGGTCTCGAAAGAGGGACAGTTCCTATAAATGAGGAAAAGTTGGGAGCTATGAGCTTCACCTAACAAATTGGAAACCAGTGGCAGCAGGTGTTTTTTTTTCTTTTTGTGGGGATGGCATACAGTCCGCCCCGAGCGGATTGCGGCACCTCTCCCCCACCCCTGGCTGTCTGCCGGTCGGTCCGGCACTTACCCCATCTAGGTGGGGCAGGTGACAGGTGATGGGCAGCGGCTCCTGTGGTCTTTCCGCCATCACAGTGGTTTCCGCCATGGGTCTCCACCCCTCCTTCTAGGCATCCAAAAGAATAACCTGTCCTTTCAGACAATCAGGTGACCCGCTTCCTGATTTGACGGGAGGAGGATCAGTGTTACAATAGCGAATATTAATTTGCTATTGTAACACACCTAGGTGGGCTCGGTTCGCAGTGCTTGTGCCCTGAACCCACCCTATTTTGAAGCCTATTAGAGCCTCTGATTCTAATGAGGTGCTTCAACCCCCCCTCCATTGGAATCTATACATCTGGCATCCTGCAAGGGGCCAAATGCACGGATAGGCCCCTGTTGGTAGCCCTCCCACATACCACCCAACTTTTTGAGATGGGAATGAGGAACACCTATCAGCAAAAGTATGCAGGCATAAGACACACACCCTACCACGCCCCCTTAAAGGAGAACACGATTGGATAAACCCACAAGTGTTTTTTTAATACTACTATTCCTTTATATTGGCTTTTGGAATTTACAAATGCAGCCATTTAGAAATCAGATGAAAGGTTTAGCACTGGAAAACACTTTTTGATAGATACAAAGTGCATTTTATATACAACTATATAGATCAGATCAAAATGAGGGACAAATGAGGAGGAATGAGGGACAGAGGGAGCTTAATATTGTGGATCATTAACTCAGAACAAGCAAGAAAATAAGAACACAAGTTTTTTTTTTTACATTTTCATACTTTGTGTATTTGTTCTGGATCAAGCACAAAAATAATTTTTCAAAAGATCATCATGAAAGCCAGACAACTATCAATCTTAGAAGGTGAAAGGTTTTCTTTAAGCCTACATGCATGGGATGAAAAGATGGTGACAGCTGCCTCTTTTCAGTTGTCAGTGTCAGCTGTTTGCAGTGACCTATGGATAGAAGCAAATGCTATTGGGAAATGTTAGTTTTATCAAATTAGTTTTATTAATAACTGGGAAGGGCAAAGAAGGTCTAATGGTGAAGTTAAAAATGGACTGTTGGCTTCTGTGTGCCACCAGAATGTTTGTGGTCTAAAATAATGGCTCTGCTGAAATCAATACGATTATTAATATAGCAGCTGTGGGAAGAAAATTGCAGCTAAGGTCTGTGCCTGCAATAATTTCTCAATTATAAAAGCTTAAATCATTTTTTTTTTGCGCGATAAACAAAAATATAGCGACAATTTAAAAAAAAAGCAATATTTAGTACTTTTTGCTATAATAATTATCCCAAAATAATGTTTAGGCCGATACGTATTCTTCTACATAATTTTGAAATAACCGTATATTGATTGGTTTGCACAAAAGTTATAGCGTCTACAAAAAAGGGGACTGTTTTATGGCATTTTTATTATTCATTTGTTTTTTACTAGTAATGGCGGCGATCTTCAATTTTTATCGTGACTGCAACTTTATGGTGTACATATCGGATACTTTTGACACATTTTTGGAACCATTGTCATTTTTACAGCGATCAGTGCTATAAAAATGCAGTGATTATTGTGAAAATGGCAGTGAAGGATTTAACCACTAGGTAGCGCTGAAGGGGTTAAGTGTGTCCTAGGGAGTGATTCTAACTGTTGGGGGGAGGAGCTACCAGTGACACGTCAGCGATCACTGTTCCCGATCACAGGGAACAGTAGATTCCTGACGTGTCACTAGGCAGAACAGGGGAATGCCTTGTTTACAAAGGCATCCCCCTGTTCTGCCTTTGCCGACCGTAATCGCGGGCCACCCGGGAACATCAAGCTAACGAGGCACAAGGTGGGTGTGCGCGCGCGCGCGCTGGTCTTTAAATTTAAAGGGACGTACAGATACGCCCATTTGACTGCCCGTGCCATTCTGCCAACGTATATTGGCATGCAGCAGTCGGCAAGCGGTTAAAGTATAATAAAAAGTGAAGAGCTCAGAAGAAGCCACTGTACAAACAAAATCCGATGTTAGTAGAGCGATCTCCCCTGCTGAGCTTTTGTGTTTTGACGGGGGGCAGCCCCCCACCAGAACACACCGGTCAGCCCTCTCAGCCATCGGGTGCCGATTGGCAGACCTTTTTCTGTTGGACCAGCTGCTGTACACACAGGCCGAATGCCAGGCCGGTTTCTATTGAACCGGCCGATGCCGTCCAACATTCAGTCCTTGTGTACAGCCCTTTAGGGAGACTCAAACTCACTACTTGTTTTGTTATCACCGAAAGTTAAAGTTAAAGAAGATCCAAAATTTGGGGTTGACACCACAATAGGAATAGAGATGGAATATTCTTGCTCAGTCATGAGTTATTTATTGGAAACATTGGCACTATGTTACTGTTCTTACTTGTATGTTTATTATATTTGGTTCAGAGGATTTCCTTGTTTTTTTTTTAAATAACCTGGCAATGTAAATGTTGTATTCCATGGTAGTGAAACAAAGAACTTTCCATTAATGCAGTGCTTCTCAATTGTTTTCTGTCATTCCCCCCTAGGAAGAAGAAAACATTTCGCGCCCCCCGCGCGACTGTAAATAGTATCATTTGTCTATAAAATTGTTATAAGTACACCTCTGCATAACACTATATCCACATATCCCCCCACACAGTATTGCCCTTCTTCACATATCCCCCCACACACAGTATTGCCCTTCTTCACATATCCCCCCACACACAGTATTGCCCTTCTTCACATATCCCCCCACACACAGTATTGCCCTTCTTCACATATCCCCCCCACACAGTATTGCCCCATCACATATCCCCCCCACACAGTATTGCCCCATCACATATCCCCCCACACAGTATTGCCCCCTTTACATGACCCCATCACATACCCCCCCCCACAAAGTATTGCCCCCTTTACATGACCCCCATCACATATCCTGCACACAGTTTCCCCCATCACATAACCCCCCTTTTCCCCCCACAGCACAGCCCCCACTCCTCGTCCTTAACATTTCCATATATTTTTCCTCCCTACCTCCCTCTCCACTCCTACCTGTAACTTTTCAGCGTGGAGAGCAGGAGGTGGGACATTCGTCAAGTGAAGCCGCAGCAGCACTGGGCGGGGCGGGGAGACTTTTGGGCGAACTGGTGATTGGCTGCTAGGACCGCCTCCTAGCAGCCAATCACCTGCCGTCCAACATGACAGGCTGCTACCTCTCTGGTCCCGTCCCCCAGTTCAGAAATGTCCCGCCTCCCGCCGTCCGCTCCTCTAACTAGCGGAGGAGGCTGTGGACAGAAGCGGATACTAAATGGCGCGGACGCCGCGGTCCGGAACGAGCCCCCCTTTATGGAGCCTCGGGCCCCCCCTGGGGGGCGCACCCCACTATTTGAGAAGCACTGCATTAATGGAACATGACACATTAAGAAAAAGTTCATGAACAATTTAGCATCATACAGATTCCTGTATGAATGACTTCTAGGTGGTTCACAGACATTTTTCCATCAACAATCTTGATTCATTTAATAAAGATATTGTCATATAAATTGTTGTGCGTATGGTTTCCTAACTAGTTATAGACTTTGGGCGTGCTACATGCCCAAAACAAAAAAAAGTCATCATTGTACACAGGACATGTGTAGCACATCCAGTCTCTATGCCCTGCTTCCTTGACCCCTCCTCCCAGTCAGTATACAGCAATTGTTGGATGTGATTAATCAAAGCTGCATTACTGTATACTCAGAGGAGAAGTCAGCAGCTTTAGCCATCAAAAAAGCAGTCTAAATCAGTGTTTATAAACAACATTGCTCTAGACTGCGATTATACAAAGATACAATGTAACATATTGGGGTTATTTATTAAAGGCAAGTGCAGTCGCTGTAGATCCGAGGGGGACATACAGGCATATCCCACTTTTAAGTACACAATGGGGTTTATTTACTAAAGCAGGAAAGTGCAAAATCAGGCTCACTTCTGCATAAAAACCAATGAACTTCCAGGTTTTATTACCAGGCTTCATTGAACAAGCTGGGGTTAGAAGCTCATTGGTTTCTATGCAGAAATGAGCCTGATTTTGCGCTTTCCAGCTTTAGTAAATAAACCCCATTGTGTACTTAAAAGTGGGGTATGCCTGTACCAGGAAAATAAAAAACAGAATTTTTGCTTGTACATGATTGGATGATAAAATCAGCAGAGCTTCCCCTGATTTCATATCTTCCCCTCAGATTTACAGCGACTGCACTTCCAAGTGCACTTGTAGTGTAAAGTGAATTTGTCTTTAGTAAATAAACCCCATTGCTACTATTGTATCTTTCTTTTCATTCATCTGCAGATCAAAGGGATGAACTTCAATCTGCACATAATGTCAGTTAAAGCAACCTGACAAGTAAAAACGTTTTAAAAATAAAATGTTCCTTTGTTTCACCCCTTATTAACACTAATGCAAGCCATAGATGACGAAAGCTAGAAGATTGACTAGTCCCTACAGTATGTCTGTTGGCCTTTCCAGATATTTGATGGTCAAGATTGCATGAGGATAAAAGCAATTAAGTGGGATTTTTTGGGACCATCACTATTGTTTTCTGCTGTGTCAGACAGGCTGATGCAGTTCCCCTGATGCAAAAATACAGTATCTAGTGTTAGTAGGCATCTATACATGAAGATCAGATCTTATTTTAGAATTTATTTGTTCAAAAATCTCTGACCA